>NW_015162548.1:121992-224502 GCF_001447785.1 Gekko japonicus | reverse complement strand
GATGTGAGAGAGGGTGGGGCCTCAGACAGGTACAATGCCATAGAATCCACCCTCTAAACCAGCCATTTCCTCCTGGGGAACTATTGTTGCCAATCTCCAGGAAAGGGCTGGAGATCACTCAGAATTACAACTGCTCTTCATATGGCAGAAATCAGTTCCCCTGGAGAAAATGGTGGACTTTGTGTCATTATACCCTACTGAGGTGGCCACAGCAAATTGACACAGAGTGCCCAAGGCTGGTGCATCTGACCAGAGCCTCTTTCTAGAGCTCATTGTATTTATTTCCACAATGGACCTTATTCCTAGTATTGAATAATTATGACATACATCTATTTAAACAAAGTAGCTACACCCATGTTGTTGTCTTGTGTCCTCATTTTGGGGTGCTGGGGCAATAACTTTAGAAATCTGAAGGTAGAAATGACTGGTGTCTGGAAACAGGGTGATCTGGCAGTGGAAAACTGGTAGAGGAGTAAACAATATGAATTAAAAATTTATCATGTTATGTAAATGAAATTCATATTTCTTTCCATGGTTGTTTGCATTCTCTTTCTGATTTCCTCAGTATTTACAACTGTAATTGTCAGGTTATTTGAAATTTGACAAACTCTTCTGATAATCTTATTACTCCTAAGTTTCTGCTTTTCTTTTCCTTAACTTGAATCTACTGAATCTGCTTTAGTTTAAGTATACTTTCTTCTTCTTCTTCTTCTTCTTCTTTTTCTTCTTTTTCTTTTTCTTCTTCTTCTTCTCCTCCTCCTCCTCCTCCTCCTCCTCGCTTTCTTTTCATATTGTAACAAGCTTGGGTTCTGATAGTTGTGGCTCAGCCTATCCTACATAACGAAAAGAATGATAAAGATACTTAAGGACTGTGGATAGAGACAGAAGCAAACAGATAGTTCTGGGAACTGACTTACTTTGGGGGCGCAGCATCTCTCTTTCTGGGGAACTAATATTGCGTCTTGAATCTGCTGCCTTGTAGGACTGTCTCTGTGCAGTCACCAGTGTTCTGCTTTTATATTTCCCAAGAAAACAAATACTGCAAAAATGCCATACATCTCCAGTATTCTCTTCTCCAAAGGGAGCCAAACTAGTGAAGCGTTAGCCTCTGGACCGTCTTACTGCTTGGATAATTTGAGTTCATACAAAAATATTGTTTATATTTAGCTCAGGCTACATCCATCATTGGATACTGCGCTATTGTTTGCACTATAGGTAAAGGTAAAGGTTCCCTTGCTCGAAAGCCAGTCGAATCCGACTCTAGGGTTGCGGTGCTCATCTCCGTTACAAAGCCGAAGAGCCAGCGCTGTCCGAAGACGTTTCCGTGGTCATGTGGCCGGCATGACTAAACACCAAGGCGCACGTAGCAGTCATTTAAAACTGATATGTCTAGTGCAACGATACCACACTGTTCAACAGTGTGTAGATGCAGGCTAAGTCCTATCATTTTTTAATCTTTATAACATAGCCAAATGTGTCCTTTCTATTGGTTTTATGAAAACTTCTATTTAAATGCTCTAAAGTTACAATAGCAACACATCACTTACCCAGTCTCAGCATTTCTCATCTTACTCCTTTAATCTCACATGCTAATTGTTCTGCACAGCTCATTTATCTTGCTCATTGCTTTGATCATGTTGCCCTTTTATTATTCTCTTCAGTAGCTTCTGTTATCGCTTTCCCCTAAACTTGCAATTTTAAGTTAATATAGGTGACTGCTGTGATCCCTTTTTATTGGTTAAACCACTCTAATGGTATGGAATATTCACAAACTGTCTATATTTCCGGGGGAAAGTGTCAGGGCCAGTATCTTCATTACTGCCATATGTGAAGGACACTGAAAACTAGTTCCAGAACTAAGCACTTGTCAGCGTCATACCACATGCCTGGTTTCTGCCTTGGTGTCTTAATACCGTGTGTGTATAAAGTGCCATCAAGTTACAGCTGACATATGGCAATCCTGTAGGGTTTTCAAGGCAAGAGACTAACCGAGGTAGTTTGTCATTGCCTTCCTCTGCAAGCAACCCTGGAATTCCTTGATGGTCTCCTATCCAAATTGTAGCCAGGGCCAACTCTGCTTAGCTTCTGAGAACTGACAAAATTGGGCTAGCCTCGGCCATGCAGGTCAGGGCTTAATACTAGAGCCATATATTCCGGTTTGCCATTTGCTTTGACATTGAAACTCCCTGTACTGGTAGACCAGCACAGCATACATAAAATAGAACTTGGAAAATGCTATGGCCTCCATATAGTGTTTAATGACCTGCACATGAGCTTTGGAAAGAGGTGGGAGGGACTTTACCTTAAATCCCAGGCAGGTATCCCCCCCCCCAATAATCTTTAAAGCATGGCTGTTGGACTGCCTAGGGGGATGCACAAAGAATAACAAAGAGATGCCATGAATGGAGGTTTGGATAATGCTCTATTCTATGAGCTTCCCCTCACCAAAAGCACTTTTAAAGCCTCGTTTACACTAGGAACATTTTTCAGCTTTCTATCGGTTTATATGTGTGCATCTGTCCCTTTTTTATTATTTTTACCTACCACTTATCAGTGTTTTTGAAAGAAAGCATTCAATCTTCCATTCAGTTATTATTCCCCTTTCTCCAAGCTGACACTTCTCTCCTGCTTATTACAAATACCCTCTTGATAAATAACCTCCCACCTGAGCTCCAGCCTTTTCTGTTTGTTTGCTGGCATGAAATGTTAAAAGAAAAGGCTGGGGGGACACCTTTTAAATTTCTTCTCCTTCTCCTTCTCCTTCTCCTTCTCCTTCTCCTTCTCCTTCTCCTTCTCCTTCTCCTCCTCCTTCTCCTCCTCCTCCTCCTCCTCCTCCTCCTCCTCCTCCTCCTCCTCCTCTCCCTGGGTAGCACACCCACATCATCTTCCTTGTAATAGGGCACTTGCATATAAATATTTGGAACTTACAAAGCAGAACTTGGGTCTTTTTGCCCTTCATTTGTCTTTTAAAGATTCCCTCATTTATGTTGCAGCTTCAATTGTGTTAACTGGCCATTTGTTCATCAGCATTTATCCCTGAATATTACTAACAGGCCTAACATTGTGGGTTTGCCGGACTTTGCTGGTAAAGAGACATCCATTAACCCTCATCATCCTGATCGCATAGGTGGTTCAACAAGTATAGAATTTTCTAGTCACAACCATTACAGAAACTATTGATAAATTTACTGACTTCATTCATGTCCTGCCTTTCTCCCCAGTGAGGGCCCAAAGCAGCTTACATCTCTTCTCCTCCATCTTATCATCATAACAACCATGAGAGGAAGGCTAGGATGACACTGTGCAACTGGCCCAAGGTCACCCAGCAAGCGTCCGTGGCAGAGTGGGGATTCTAGCCTGGGTCAAAAACTGGCAATTAGCACTGATGCATCCAATAAACATCACACCCAACCTCACAGCAAAGTGTTTATTGGTATATCCCATCATGCATCTGGATTTTATCATGTAATTGTTTTCCCATTCATCTCACTGTGTACTGAGCACCAATCAGGTTGCATGACGAAATGCCCTGGACTTCACTTTTTGCCAGCTGTAATACCTACTAGATTGACTATTCAGTATGGGTTGATTTTAATACGGAGGGTCTTTTGCAATGTGACAAAGCAGTTTAACAAGCCAATTCAAAATCTGACTTGGTAAAGGAGCTTGGATTTGAGTCAGTGTTGACCAATTGAACAATTGAAATCAACTGATGTTTATATTATTTATTTGCTGTCATGAATTTATCTGCTGCTGACAATGTTAATATTTGAATACTGTATTTATGATATTTTAATCTTTTGATTATATGATATTTCAGTAGTATCTGTGCCTTGGGGGGGTACAAATACCTTAAGTAAGCTTGCACTAGATCACCACTTATTATTACAAATTAAACCAGGTTGTGGGTTTATTTATTTATTTATTTTATTTATTTTTCATATTTATATCCCACCCATCCCATAAACGGGCTCAGGTCGGGTCACAATATTTCGACAAATACAACAGCCTTGTAGGTAAACCTGCAAGACAAGAACTGGCTGAAAATCACCAGTATATTTTCATGTTCAACTGGGGTTTTCATCTCAGGTCTTCACAGTCCTAGGCCAATACCTTAATGTAGGGGTAGGCAACCCTAGTATATGTGCTGACAGTGGCATATCAGACCATTTTGTTTGGCACTGAGGCCCAGATCTCCACCCAAGCAAGTAAGGTCCTGGCATCACTGCTGGGGCCAGTGGTGCTGAGGAAGGCATCAGGCAAGGCTTATGTCCACCATCACCTCCCAGTAGCGGTATGCACTGAGAAAAAAATCATTATAATTTTGGATCCAGGTTTGGGGGAGATTTTTTTTTACCATGATTGTTTATTTTTGGGTAGGACATTTACAGTTTGAGATTCAGATCTGTGTAGTTCCAGAGGTAGGGACCATTATTTTCAGTAGGGGATATATATATGAGGGTCTGGGCAGCTGTTTATAAAGATAATGACACCAAATTTGCACAGAACACAGTACTCCCTGTAATCTAAAGAGCCCCTAATTTTCAAGCAGATTGAATGGGTT
This sequence comes from Gekko japonicus, assembly GCF_001447785.1. Lineage (NCBI taxonomy): Eukaryota > Metazoa > Chordata > Lepidosauria > Squamata > Gekkonidae > Gekko > Gekko japonicus. The sequence continues at coordinate 219,938 of NW_015162548.1, read as the reverse complement.
TGATTTTACAGACACCCAAGTAGGTAACAGTTCTCTCTACTGATTCCTAAAATGGCAGCCAAGCAGCAGCCTAGCAGGAGGGTTCCACCTACCCTAGGGTTGCCAAGTAAAAAAACCTCACCGGCAGGGGAGCCTCGCCGGGCTCCGGGAGCCGTCCCTGGATGCGTACGTGAAGCGTGCACATGCCGCCAGCACGTCGCCAGAAGTGACGTGCGACGTCAACCACATTGAGGGTCGCAGCCATGCTGCGCTTCGGGGGGCAGAGTTCCCCCCGGGGCCCAATTCCACGGCGGTGGAAATTGGGCCTCCAAAGTGGGGGTTTACCCACCCCCACCCCCACTTGGTAGCTCTAACCTACCCATAGCATTAAAAAAAACCTATCTGCATTTTCCTGCACTTCCAGTGAGTGACTTACAATAAACGTTTCTTACCTTTCCACCGAAAACTCTCCATTTGCCATCTTTCTTTGTTGTGGTCTGTTTGTTTGGTTTCATAAAGTTAAAGCGGCTTTCTTTTGTGAATTCCTCATCCTTTTCATTGGTGAAATTTCATGGGGGGGTTAGTGACTGTTTTTTCAACCAAATGACACTGAAATTGTAGCAATGTGAGTGCTTCCTGTCCACTTAAGAACCCCCCAAAGTTTCAAGTAAATTGGACAAAGGGGTCAAATTCTACAGGCTCCTGAACAAGGTGCCCCCAGCTCTCTATCTTTGCAGCCATAGTACTTGGAAGGAACAAAAGGGCTCTGCCCCCAACAAAAGAGGGAAAGAAAGAGAACTGCAGCTCTCTGTGGCTTGTCTCTAAAGGTAATTGGCTGGAAATGCTCTGTGCTCCTTCCATGCAAGGATCTGATAGGAAAGATGCCATAGTTTGGGAAATCTGAAGAAACAAAGAAAAATATGATCACATGCTATAGCCAGCTCACGTCCTCTGATGATAAAAAGCTACACCAATTGTTTCGGGAGGAGTTTGCTGTAGTACCTGAGAATACTGGATTTGTGCTACCATTATCGAGAACCCAAATCAGAAATATCCATGTACATCTTTGTCCCAGGAATTTTGTTATGCACATCCCTTCCTCCCAGACCCGCACAGCCACCAGCTGAGTTCAGTCCCTGAAATGCTACTGTAGCTTGACTTGTTCTGAGAGTGTGTGGCCAAGTACAACTTTTTTCTCTCCACTTTTCTTTGCCAGCACATCAGCCTCTTCACAGATAGACTTGGCATCTTTTTTGGCACTTTGGCCAAAAAGCTTGCTTACCCCGCCTTTAAATACTTCACCACAGTGGCACTGGAGAAAGTTGTAGAGCCTTGAGGATCTCACCAATAGTCTTGCCAAGGTTCACTCTAAATGACTGCAGTTTCATAGTGTCTAGTGCTCAGATTACCACTTGAACTTTGACAGGGGGTCATTCATGTGAGAAACTGCCATATTGCTCAGCAGCAGCAGCAAACATGAGATTCACTATTTGGCACACTAAAGCAGCAATCAGAAGCGTTCAGAGTATTTGGACTGGCCTACAAAAATGCCTCTTTGTAGTGCTTGTGAGAAGCCTTACAATAAGTGAGTGAATAGATTGCATAGCTTTCTGACAATGGCTCCTTTTTAATGTTTAAGCATGACTGTATTCTTCTCAGAAGAATACAAGAAAGGTTTTGTTGAAGGAAAGCAAAGACAGAAAAAAATGCCAACTCACAGTTGTCTTCTACTCCTTCAGTTCCAATAGTCCTTTGTTCTTCCTTTAAAAACTATAATAGACCCTACTGATTTGCTAAATATAATTACAATCTGTGTCCTATAAAGTCTGGTCAAATATGTTTGATTTTACTATTAGAAGAGGCCATTCATAAAATGGTATGAAAACACAGCTTTCCTGTTGTTTTTGCTCTCTCTCTCTTCTGAGATAGGCTTAAAATTTTGAATATAACTTGATGGTGTGTATTTGTTTTCCTACAGAGAACAGGATGTATTTGAATGCTGGTTGAAACATTCATGATCATAAAATGATCAGCAGTGTTGGCAGACAGAAATTAATTTTTTTAGAATGCTAGCACACTATTGCTTTGTGTTGCAACAGTCATATGGAGAGTGCGGACCCGTATGACACAATGACTTCCTTTAAGACAACATGGTGAAAAGAGAATGAACAGCTTCCAAATTGCTAAATATCAACCACCTATTAAAGGACACAAAAATGAATGCAATTATTGGTTGCAGATGTCACAGTAAACCAGAGCTACAGTGCAATCCTAAACAGAGTTATACCCTTCTCAGATTAAAAGGCGTCGTTCTGTTTACTGTTAATGATAGCACATAATCTAAAGTAACCAGAGTTTGCTTTGGAATCCCATTTTGTGTCTTGCCAGCCAGAGGCAGCAGAAGCAATAAGGGATTTTCTTGCTGCTCTGCAGCTACAACACCATGCTCCAAGGGTGTTGCTGCAACAAATGAATACACCAGGACAAAACTGGTGCATTCAGATGAAACTGTTAACCAGCTATTACAAACCAGGATTCACAAGCCAGAATGAACTGTGCTTAGACACACCCCAGTCTGTGGTCTTCCAATAGCCATAGTCAGTGGGGTTGCCTAGCATTCGGATATGATAACCAGAGTTTACAGTGATATCTGTATACAGCCGGTATATATCATAAGGTTGCCAGCCTTCAGATGGAGCCTGGAGATTTCCCAGAATTACAACTGATCTTCAGATGGCAGAGGTCACTTCCCCTAGAGGAAGCGGCTGCTTTGGATGATGGACTCTATGTCATTATACCCTGCTGAGGTCAAATTCTGAGTTTCACAAACTTCAACCCCAAATTTCCAGGAATTGCCCAACCCAGAGTTGGCAACGTTAATCCTGAGGTGTAAAAATGTCAATTCATAGCTGTCTTCCACCTCACTTTTAATAGTTCTTCGTTTTTGCTTAAAAAATAGAGTAGACCCTACTGATTAAATATAATTGCAATGGAGACACCCGGGCTAGGAATGGTTTGTTATTAGCTCGATGTTTTACTGTTTTGTCCATTGTATCTTTATTTTTTTATTTTAGTGTTTCAAATTGTAAATTCCACTAAATAAAAAATAAAAATAAAATCTAAGGAAAATTCCCTGCTCAGATTTTAACAGAATATATTTCAGAGACTAAACAGGGGAATGTTTGTATCCCAATCATATCCCTATGAAGGATAATTACCCAAGGTCCTGCCCCCTCATCTACAGCTCTATGCTTTATCTTTGACTACCCCTGTCTTCTATAAATTTAAAAGCCATGATTTACTTATTTAATAGATACATGTCATAACCTCTATGGGTTCACAGGCCATTTCCCACACTGTCAAGAGCAATAAGCAATATAAAATCAAAGCAGTAATAAAATCAGAGAAATACAATGGCACAACCTATTTTAAAAACCACAAAATCAAAAAAGAGCAGAGTGTTTGTTCCTTAGGTTAAAGGTACCCTTGAAAAACATAACTGGTGTACAATAAATTAGCAAGAGTAAAAAATGTACCTCAGAGGCTGGTGTGTGCAGGCTTGGCAACTCGTGCACTGCATGGTGCCTTAATGTCCACACACCTGTTTTGATACTAGGAATGACACCTCTGTACCCCCCCCCCATTCAGCTGCTGAAGATGGGGTCTGAGCTCGATCCTCAAGTATAACAAGGCTAGCAACCAATTCACATGAACCGTTTTTAACAGGGATGTTAATTTAGATGCTCTAATGTTCCATTTCTGATGCTGCCCTGGTGGCATTTGCACTGTTTAAGGTTCTATGCCCAACTTGCAGTCTTTTCCTGATGCTTGGTACTGCTGCCTGGCAGTAGTGGCTGTTGCTGTGTGCACTTGCCACGACTTCTCGGTCTTTTGGGGGTTAACATAGGCACTGGGAAATCATCAGAGGGCTGAGGGAGACCCTTTGAAAAGCATGCTCTCTCTTTCTCTTTAGTGGAAAATTGCTATTTCTACTGATTTTAATGAATATATTTAGAAATTTAAACAACTTCTCTCTATTTAAAAGAAAGTCCCCTCACCGTAAAATCAATGCCCAGGCCAAAACTGCTGGACCTAGAGACACCAAGTTCTTGGAGAGCACTCCTACCGTGGTGTAGGTGCTTGCTAAGAAGGGATTTTTAGAGATTCGACCCCTAAGTGGGTCAAAAGGGGGAAAATGTGCTCCCCCCATTAATTCCTATGTGGCTGCCAGGCAGCTGCCTCTCTGCATCCCCCACTCTCTGATTGGTCAGCTACAGAGCTCAGTGTTCTGAGGTAAAAAAAAACAACCCAACGGTTACAGGGGACTGTACAGAGCTAATGACAGTTGAGGAAATCAGCAGTGGCCAACAACCACCTGAAGCAAGGTTGCTGGCCCTGCCTCTCTGATAGCTTCCAACACACTCCCCCCACCTCCTACACCTAACAGGTAGTTGTCTGTCAGGTGCAGCCCCACATCCACAGTGGCTTCTAATACTCCTCCCCCTCCCCCTCCTACACTGGACATGAAGCTGCCTGTCAGGTGTAGAAGAGGAGGTGGGATGGCTTCCAACACACTCCCCCACCTCCTACACCTAACAGGCAGTTGTCTGTCAGGTGCAGCAGCGGTTGCAGGGTGCTTAAAGCTGTGAGGGAGCCTGCCCCAGCAGTAATGCCTTAGTGATCCTACCAGCCCTGCCTCAACAGTGGCTACTAATACTCCTCCCCCCTCCCCGTCCTACACTGGACAGGCAGCTGCCTGTCAGGTGTAGTAGAGGAGGTGGGATACTTACAGCTGCCAGGGAGGTTCGCTCAGCAGGATTGCCTTAGCACTGCTGCAGGCCTAGCCTCTCCGATGCCTTTAAATACAATCCTCCCCAACACCAGACAGGCCGGTGTCTGTCAGGTTTAGGAGCAGAGCCAGGGTATGAATGTTTATGGGGAGATAGTAAAGGACATTTCTAGGAGCCATTTTGATGCATGCCTCCCTCATGAACCTGAAGAAATGTCCACCACATCACCACTCCCTCACACCAACTCCCCCTCACACCTCTCATCTCTTACTGCCCCCAAGAAAGCTCCTGGCAAACATGGAGTCAGATACACCAACACTACAAGGAGGAGGCAACTTAGGAATGCGGCAAAGACATTTGCACATAGTAACTTGCACATAGTAAGTCAGCAGTGTACTGAGCTGCACAGGCCAAGCACCAGCAAGATCACCCTGAGTGCTCAGAACAACAGTCTTCATATGAGCAAAACAATCCAGGAACACAAGTAGAGAGGCCATCACTTTCGTGGAAGGTAGCAGGAGCTGACTTAACAGTCATCTGCTTCTTAAATGGACAGTTCTATGTGGCCTGCTCCAGAGTGAGCTCATCAAGCAGCCTGGTGATCCAAGCACCTGAAGGCAGAACCACCAATGTGGTCTAGAGAGGGGTCCTTCAGTAGAGAGAGAAAAAGGACGTATTTCTCACTTCATTTCTTACACTACAGTCTTCTCTGTTAGAATTCCTACAACAAATGTCAATTTCAAATTTCACATCATCAGTATTATAACTGGATTTATGGAACTTAAATACCATAGCGAAGCACGGGCAGCAGGCTAGTACAAAATAAAATGGTCTTGTTATTCTCCTAAACAACTGATGTGGGAGTCCATGGGGTAGCCTTGAAATGGCTCTCCTCATTTCTCCTTGGTTTGGGGACAGAGGGTGGCTCACGGAGAGAGGGTGTTGACTAGGTACCCCTTAACATGTGGGTGCCTCAGGGGGCAATCCTCTCCCTGGTGCAGAGTTTTGGGCTGGAGTGTAATCAGTATGTTGATGACACACAACTATACCTGTTATTGGACGGTCTCCCAGATTTGGCTGTGGGTTTGGAAGCCATGGTGGGATGGTTAAAAAAGAGTAGGCTGAGACTGAATTCAACAAAGATGGAGGTTCTGTGGCTGGGGGGGAAGCCTCAGGGTTGGGGCATAGACTTCCCAGTCTTGATGGGGCACCATTAACACTGGCACAGTCCGTCAAGAGTTTGGGTGTGGTCCTGGATGCCTCCTTAGCTATGGAGGCCTGGTCATGAATATTGCCAGGCTGGCTTTTCTCCACCTACACCAAGCATGGCAATTAGCCCCTTTCCTGTTGCACCCTGACCTAGTCACAGTAATCCATGCAATGGTCACCTCCAGGCTACAGTATTGTAATTTGCTCTATGTTGGCCTGCCCTTGAGACTGACCCGGGAACTCCAACTGATCCATGAGTTCTGACGAGAATGCCATGGATGGCACATATATAACCTGTGCTGTGCCAGCTACACTGGCTGCCAGTGGAGTACTGAGTCAGGTTATAGGTTTTGGTATTGACCTTTAAGACCTTGAGCAGTCTGGGACCCATGTATTGAGAGCCAGTTTGGTGTAGTGGTTAATTGCCCGGACTCTAATCTGGGAGAACCGGGTTTGATTCCCCACTCCTCCACTTGCACCTGGCTGGATGACCTTGGGCAAGCCATAGTTCTGATAAGAGCTGTCCTTGAAAAAGAGCTCTGTCAGCCCCACCTACCTCACAGAGTGTCTGTTGTGGGGAGGGGAGAGGAAAGGAGTTTGTAAGCCGCTCTGAGACACCTTTGGGTAGTGAAGGCTTGGGTATAAATCCAATCTCCTCCTCCTCCTTCTTGACCAAACTCGCCTCCTCTGGTACGTCCCCAGGAGAGTGTTACACTCCGCTGAAAACAACTTACTGGTGACCCCTGGCCCCAAAGATATATGGCTGTTCTTGACCTGAGCCACGGCTTTCTCAGTCCTGGCTCAGACCTGGTGGAACTCTCTGCCAAATACCACCAGGGCCCTGTGGGATTTAAAGCAATTACGCTGGGCCTGTAAGGCAGAGATGTTCTGCCAGGCTTTTGTCCCAATTACTGCCCAATGATCCCCATCATCTGGCAGTACGGGATGTGAAGGACTTCAGCCTAAGACTCTGGAGTGCTGCTTCCAGTCAGAGCAGACAATGTTGACCTTAAAAGACCAATGGTCCAACTCAGTATAATGCAACTTCATTGCTCGCCACAGGTGGAAATATATCATAGAAGGAAAACTTTGTCTTCTTTGGAACACAAAGAATGGCTAAAATTAAAATCCTACAGAAATTATTATTATGTGCCCTGAAAATAGCACTTTAGTGGCAGCTATTCTAATGCCAGCATGAGATTTAACATGCAGAGAAATTAGAAGCATGTTTTGAAACTCTACAATTACACTATCAAATGGCGGCACCCTATATACAATCTATTTTCACCAAGGAAGTATCTGGCCAATTACATCAAATTGTGTCTTATCAGATCAGCTAAATGCAGGGCGATTGATCTGTACAAGACATTTTCAATCAGTACAAGGTGCACCCAACAATGGAGGAGCCTGTTGCACAGACAAGACACACTTTGTACCAATAGAATACACCTCCCTTAACTGAGCAACATGGTAGGAGGCAACCTGTTGGATTGGGATAGCTGCCTTATTTCAAAAGAATCTTTCTATAATATACCTAGCTATCATAATTTATTATAGGTGTGCATTAGATTCATACTAGCAGCTTGGATGGAAATACTAAGCATACTTAAAGAGTCTCATGCTTAGTTTTCATCTAAGCCATGGCAACTTCCTGAATGAAATCAATATGTGATTTACTGCATTTTAATAAATAACAGGTATAAATGGTTACTATAAATAATAACTCTGATTATCATGTGCAATCAAACCCTTCACCTGCTGAGAGGCACACCACATTTATGCAGATCAGCTGTAGGCCTTTCATCCATGAAATTATAGAATGTATAATGTGATGGGCCATGATATTTTTAGTGTACTGTAATTGCTTATTTATAAAAGAGCTATCAACAGCCCACTTTAAATAAATTCCAAAATCACCGTAGGGCATTTAGAAATGAATATTTTATATGACATTTTTAAAAGATTATGAGCATCTCTTTGAACAGTAAAATTAATGGATGTTTGGCTGTTTAAAGTCATCCTGTGCAGACTCAGGATAATCGCACATAAACTGTAATTACTGTATTTGTGTTTTAATAAGGAATATCATCATCCTCCACCTATCTTGTGATGCAGTTCCATGATTTTTTTCCTATTAGAAGGGAGAATAAAATGATTTTTAAAATTGTCCTGCTAAAAATGGGATGGTAGAATTAAAATAATGCAACAATGGATTCATATGAGCATTTTTTTAGTCTTTTCCCTCAATTAAAATCTAATAAATTATTTAATTATTCAGGCCATAATCTAGAGAATTAAGAAACTACATTGGTATACAAATAACTCCCCATGCTCCACAGAAATTTTGGGAGACAGGGAATTTCAATACTCTGTAAATGTTTTCTGAGGTTGTTGTTTATATTGTTTTCTGAGGTTATTGTTTATATTTTGAAGTCTCAGAATTTCAGAAGGTTTTTGATGAAGAACATGAAGTTCCTCATAGTGAGCCAGAGCCCTGATACATCTAAGCCACTGATTGTTCACCCTGATTGGTGAATTTAAGCAGATCATGAGAGGGAGGGCAGGAAGGGATGAGTCAGTGCTCAGCTCTCATGGCCCTTTCTTACATGCCTCAGGTAATGCTGATCACCACGTTGGGGTCAAGAATGAACTTTCCTCCTGGCCCGATTGACCCAAGCATCATGAAGGTTTTTTGCCACCCTCTGACCACACAGCAGGGGTCACTGGGGGGGGGGTAGTTATGAATTTCCTGTGTTGTACAGGGACTAGCTGACCCTTGGGATCCCTTCCAGCTCTATGTTTCTGTGTTGTCTACTCTGGCAGCAGCTATTCAAAGCCTCAGGGCAGGGATTTCCCCAGTTCTACTACACGAGTTTCCTTGAACTGAAGTTCCTATGCACCGAGTCTACTATCTTCTACCTACTAAGCATCTGCCTATCTACCTTCCAAAATCTGGATTATATGGAAGAAGCCCATGTTGTGCTTTTAGCATACATGTTCTATCACTGAACAATAGCCACTCCCTCCCAGATCTAGGCCACATGGGATGAGGCGCCCCTGTTGAGAATCCATATCCAGAGGTCATTTCGGGGGGGGAACGCGGGGGATCGCAGTTCCCCCGGGTGAGGTGCAGGGGGCACATGACGAAGCCCCGCCCCCTGCTTCTGGCCGCCCCGCTTCTGGCCCTCATTCAGCCAGGAGGAGGCAGGAGAAGAGGGAGGGTAAGTTGCTTCCTCCCTGCCTCTCCCCACCCCTGCCTGCCTGGGGCCAGGGAGGGCCTTCGCGGGGCTTCCTTGCACTCCCGCCAGCTTTGCAGGTCCACCGCTGGGCCCCTCATGGGGCTCGGCAGTGGAGCTGCAAGGCCGGCGCGACCGGGACCATTGGGGGCGGGGTGTGTGGCCTTATGACACACTTCCAGCGATGTCAGGGGGGGTGGCATATGCTAATGAGTTATGCTAATGAGTTCCCCTAGCTCTTTTTCTACGAAAGGACCCCTGTCCATATCATATCTGTCTTGGGAACTAGGGCAACTTTGGTCCCTCCCTCAAGGCCTAGAATTTCCAGTGTTACCAGTGTGAGATCAGAGGAAGGGTTTACAGTGCAGGGATCAGAGAGAGTTACAGGGCTTAGAATCCCTCCAGTCTAAGACTGTTGTTTTCATAGGATTGCACTCTAAATTGTATAAATGTGTTTTTTGGGGGGGAGGGGGGAGATTTGGTCAACAAATTCAGATTTTTAAGTTAAGAATTTGTGACTGAAGCTGTGTTATGTGAAACTCCAGTGTTTAGTTTTTGTCAGATGTCAAATATACTACCAATTATCCAATATGATAATTTCCAAAAATCCAGTGAAACTGCATATGATCTATCAAGTAATATCTAATACCAAATACCATTGTATGACCAACTACCAAATACTAAAGACCACTGATACTGACTGTCGAACACTTTCAGTCATTAAGCATGAATTCAGCTATTACTGGATTTCCAAGTCAATATATATATGTAGGCTTTCATTATTATGCATAAAATAAATGCTTTCCTCCTGAGTTTTAGAAGTTAAAAATAAGTACACACTTACAGTACAAGTAAAGGCGAACAGCTGTAACTTTATTAGAGAAGAAAAATCTGTTGTTGATGGAGCTTGAGCCAATTTTCCATTTTCTGGCTTCATAATGCAACCCTTTGGCCATCTAGAAAAGCACATATTTTCACTGCAGATCTGCTCAAAGTAATTTTCCACAGATGTTTCTGTAACTGTAATACAACAGGGAAATTTACTTCATAGAAACTCACAGTTCCACTTGTCTTTCTTGTGTAGCATGAGTAATTTGTCCTATAATATTAAATTGGTAAAAACATTGGCTGACTCAAAAATCCACTAACAGATATATATATATATATTGTTTTTACTACCTGTACTCCCATTCCTTCAGTCACATTTATTTTATTTTGTATCCGGATTTTCGTGTCCATAACAAAGACAGCATGCTATGGACCAGCCAAAGTACAATGTTACTCTGGCTGGGCTTAACTTCTGACAGCCTGCTGTGAGATCCCTTGGGCCTTAGCCTGGGAAGGGAGAAGGTCTTAAGTCTTCATCCTGGTGCTTCTCTTACCTCCAGGTCACTCTACTCCTCTTTCTCTTGGTGTTCAGAAGTCTCTGGGGAATCTCCTTGGCCCTGAGCTGTGAAGGCTTATGTGGCCACCCCCAGCTCACTAAAACCATGCCCCACTCTCCAAGTTCTCAGGAGGCCTCATCTAGCTGTTGTTGCTCTAGAAACTGTCTAGTCATATCAGCCTACTTCACCCAGTCAGGCACTGGTGCTGGTGCACTGCTGAACTGATCATCACCAACCCATCTCAGTGGTTCAATGCTTGAGCATCTGCTTGGCATGCAGAAGATCCCTGTTTCAATCCCCGGCATCTCCAGTAACAATCAGATTGTAGTGGATATGAAGGACCTTAGCCTGAGACCATGGAAAGCTGCTGCCAGTCTGAGTAGACAATACTGACCTTGATGGACCAGTGGTCCATAAGGCAGTTTCATGTATTCATGGGTTCATCTGCTCCCACTCTAGTGGACTGAGATTTTTCCACTCTCCAGGTACACGGGCCTCTGAGTCCCCAGCCTTCAACTGATCAGATGAAGCAGGTGTTGAGACCAAGTCCAGAGTCAACTGAAATGGTAGACTCCAGACAATTAATTGATTCTTAAATCGATCATTGGGAGTTCTACTCAAATTAAAATGCCTGTCTGTATAACTATTTGAGCAATGGGGAAGAAGGAGACAAAACATTGTCACATCTTGCTATGCCTGCTTGGTAATGGACAATTTTAATGGTCTTTCACTTCTCGGTCTGCAATTTGGCAGGGAGAATCTCATGGGTGAGCGATGCAGTCGCTATAAATTTCATCCCAGTTGGATGGGAGGAAGTTAGGAGTATATTGTGCCTTTCATGTTTGTTTAGATGCATTTTTCTGTCTGAAATGTGGTACTGCTAACAGTCTCTCAGAATTTCATCTCAGCTTTGTGACAAACAAGTTACAGGTGGAATGTGTTTCTCCTTGAAATCAATGTGAACATTACCTGAATAGAATGATGGCCACAAACATGTCAAATAAAGGCATTAAAGAATGTGAACAATCTTTTGAATCAACAAATGAACTGAACCTAAATCAATGTCTCTACTTCTATATTCAATTATATCAGTTTTTAAAAATCTTGAATATACACTAGATTGTAGCAACAGTTTTTCATTAGTGCACATTCTGTTTCATTCAGTGGGTTTTTCTGTAGGAAATAAAAGAACAATGGCAAATGTTTCAAGCATGAATTGTAGAATACACCATTTCAATCAATCAATGTTTATTTACGGTCCAAGACCAATGATCAAAGAAATACATATTCATTAGATACAAACAAATTTGCTTTCAGCTTAAAAGATATTTAGACATATAACCTTAGAATCATAAAAAGTTTAAAAATCCATTGTATCAAAATTATAAAATATCTATGACTGAGCTAATTATGAGTTATGTGGAAGGTAGATAAGGGTTATGTTTGATATGCTTTCTTATGGAATTTTACCAGATGTGCACAGAATTTAGCTATTTGTCTGGAGATTTGCTGATTTTCCTCTATTGAAAGTCTCTCAAGATTGGCACTATCTGCATCAAGTGCTGGTCTATCTAAGAGGGGGATGATAAACTTGTCCCTGTAAGTTTGATGAAAAGGACAGCGGAAGAACTTGTGGAGCATCAATTCCACCTCTCCCATAGAGCATGGACAACACCTGTCTTCATATGGTATCTTTCTATATTTCCCCTCTAGGGCCTTAGAGGGAATAGCCGTACAATGAGCGAAGGTAAAAGCTCTTTTGTAGGATAAGTCAAGTATTTAGCCATATTCGTTATATATCTGGAGTCATTGTGGACCAGGAGGGAAGGAGCGCAATTTAAATGTAAAGAATACACCATTTTAGTAGGCACATCTTTGCAAACACCTGTAGCACCATGTTAAGACAAACTGCTCCTGTGGAAATTCCCTTTACACACTGACCACCTCTGAAACAAGTGTTCTACCAAATTAAATCATTTTAAAATCCATTACAAAATGACATTTTGAGGACAGTAATCAATGGGCCCTCTTCAGATGATTGAAAGTAAGCATATTATTTTCAAGCAATAAATTGATAAATGACTGAACCCAGCAATAATAGTAATAGATTTAAGAACGTGGTCCTAAGGACATTTACTAAGAAGCCAGTTATTGAAATAAATAGAACTTGCTTTCATAGAATATTTTAAATACTAAATTATAAGTATCCAAATATATCTTCTAGTCTACAGATCTTGATGTGAAGCAGGACAAGCTCAATTTAAATCATACTCTCTTTTTCTTAAATACCTCCAGTAAGGAAGTTCCAAAACTTCCCAGAGCTAATATTCTATTGGTGAAATGCTCTGACATATATGAAGTTCTTTTTAATGTTCATCCTTTATCTTCCTGTGTTTTACCTCTGCTTTTTGGGGGGATTTTTGAATTTGTGTGCATGTGTGTGCCCTGCCGGGAAGTCATAGTGATCTCTGGTGACTCCTACTGGGGCATGGAGGACATTCAGAGAAGTGGCTTGATAGCCTGCCTCTGGAATCCCGGCCCTGGTATTCTCTGGAAGTCTCCCATTAAAATACTTGTCAGGGATGTCCCTCTGAGAACTGACAAGATCAGCCTTGCATGGGCTATCCGGGTCAGGGGCTATGTTTTACATCTGCTTGATGCTTCATCTCTCTTCCCTAGAGGTGAGCCTCTACAGTGTTGCTGAATTGGCAGAGGCCACCACGCCCTCCAGGGTCTCAATTATTTTGACCTCAACAGGGAAGGGGTACAAATCAACCATTTTCTTCCTCCTCTCTCCCCAATGCTTTGTCTTTCAGCTGGCTAGGCACAAGAGGAACTGGGGCAAGTCCTTCTTGGCCTGAGTCCATGGTCTTTATGAAATAGGCCCTATTGGCTACTCCCACCTCCTCACCTGCCCCTACTTCCAGTGAGTTTAACCCCACCCACAAAAAGCAAAGGGAGGGTGTATCTTCTAGTTGGGCATAGGCTTTATTTTGACCAGCCCTGTCTGTTCTGGTTCCTTCCCCACCAGGGAGTTTGCCCTGTCCAGAAGAGTCATCTTAAGACTGGGCCCAGAACCCCCTAGGCTCTCCTCTCAGGTGGCTTTCCTGCTGCCTTTAGGCTGGGTTGTATTGGGCCTTCATCTGTGTCCTCCCCTGGGTCTCCTGCCAAACTTCCAATTGGCAGCTTTCTTGACACTTTCTTGGAGCAACCCAGAGCTCGAAAGAACTCTGGTGGCCAGTGGTTATGGCTGGATATACTACCATTGTCCATTCCATGTCCTGGATTCCTGGTAAGTTTGGGAGCAGGGGCGATGCCCCCAGAGAGTAGAAACAGGGGAAATGGGTCTCTTTTTATTTTCAAAAATAGTAAATGAACACTCTTGGCCAATCTGCTCATTTTATCCTCCACTCTGGAGTAGATGGAACATCATGAAACTCTCACAGGGCTGCACAAACCTGTTTATTTTCAGTTGGGGGGGTATTAAATGTTGAGAAGCCTATCTTAATCCCTGAGTTCTTTTCCTAAAAAGCTGAATTGTACATTGTTCTTTTATGATAATATGGGAAACAAAATCTACCTTCCCCAGCCTCTCCAGGGAGGAGAACAAAAAAAGGCAGTCAGTCTGGAGTATCCTTTGATTTGCTTTATCGAAAACAAAGATGAACTCGTAGCACATTTCAAACAGCTCCATTTTATCCCTTACCCCAGAACACAAGTTCCCTCCTCTTTTCTCCATAGGCTGAGATACTTAGAGGTTACAATCTGTCTGACCGCCTAAAACATGCTGGCTAATTACGTGATCCCCCTCCTTCATCGTTTATCATATGTTCATTACAATTAGCTACTTTACTATGCGGGGTGTGTCAGGTAATATTTGGGTGTGTCAGGTAATATTTATTAATTCATTACGCATACGTGCTTGTTAGTGCCCTGCTTAGCCAAGGCTGCTCGCCTGGCCACATTTCTCTCTCCCCCTCCTCCATCTTATCTCTGACTTTGTAACTGTGGCCTGTCTTCCCAGACAGGCCACAGTTCTGTAATTGTTCACTAACTCACAGCTATTTTCAGCTCATTTTAACCATTTCACTTCCCTCAATAATATGACTTTTTATTCTTGTGTTGAACAGATATTATTTAGCTCTCAGTATAGGGATGCCAGCCTCCATGACCACATGGGACCTGGAGATCCCCCAGAATTACAGCTCATCTCCATACTGCAGAGATAATTTCCCCTGGAGAAAATGGATGCTTTGGAGAGTGGACTCTATGGCACTGTACCCCACTGAGCTCCCTGTCCTCCCCAGGCTCCACCCCAAAAATCTCCAGTTATTTCCCAACCTGGATCTTGCAACCTGCCCCCCCCCCCCTCCTGCCAGTTGTCAGAAGGGACCTGGCAATTCTACTGGTTTAAGATGTTTGTTAATAAGAGTGTGTTCTCTTGACTGGAGCAAGCCAGGCACAGGGCCCAGCAGAGCTTCAAGTCTGGCTGTCTTGTTCTCCTTCCTTTCCTCCTTTGTGGGGATGAGGCCACAGCTCTGAAAGTAGGATGGCTGGGAGCACATTGGTCAGGGGCATGCTTTAAACTTGGGGTGGGGGGCCTTTAATTAACAGGCAGCCATAGCTTTCCTGCAATTTATGGTGCAGTTTGGTTGAAAAACAGCCACTCCAGCCCTCCCCAAAGTCCTCCAGACACTGTTTGTCCTTAAACTCTGGGGACAAGAAGGGAGTTTTCAGTAGTAAATTAAGATTCTAGCGACAGTTTAGGAGCTGTCTTGTACAGACAATTGTTTTTAAATTTATTGTGAGCACTCTGTATTTAGAGATGGTAGTAGGCAAGTCACAGCATCTGGGCTGCTGGTTGACATGGACAGAGACGTAGTTGCAAAGAAACTGGCTGCAATGAATTAGTACAAATCCCCAGGGCCAGATGGTATGCACCCAAGAGTGTTCAAAGAACTTTTCTTTTTCTTTTTTTTAATACATCTTTATTAAGTTTTCCCAAACATTATTAAAACAAAAACAAACATAGACACCACCACCAACATACACCACTTCTAAAGCTGTGATCCATAGTTTCCCATAACACCTCAATCATAGTTATGCTTAGTTCTAATCTTATATTCCTTATTTCCCTATATAACTCAAACTTCATTTGTTTGTTTCCAGCTAGCTTACGCTTGCTCAGATTTTATTCCAATTTTCAAAAAAGGGAGGAGGGATGACCCAGGAAACTACAGGCCAGTCAGTCTGACCTCTGTCCCAGGGAAGATACTGGAGCAGATTTTAAAGGGATCAATCTGTGAGTATCTAAAGGACAACTAGGTGATCTGGGGAAGTCAGCATGAATTTGTCCATAACAGGTCCTGCCAGACCAACTTCATTTCCTTCTTTGATCAAGTGACAAGTTTACTGGATTGAGGGAATGCTGTTGATGTTGTTTACCTGGATTTCAGTAAAGCTTTCAATAGGGTTCCCATGATGGTCTGATGGGTACACTAAAGGACTGTGGACTGGACTGTAGGATAGTTAGGTGGAGAGGGAACTGGCTGGAGAACTGCACTCAAAGACCAGTTGTCAATGGCATTTCATCTGAATGGAGGGAGGTGTCCAGTGGGGTGCCACAAGGCTCGGTTCTGGGCCCAGTA
Source organism: Gekko japonicus (assembly GCF_001447785.1). Classification (NCBI taxonomy): domain Eukaryota; kingdom Metazoa; phylum Chordata; class Lepidosauria; order Squamata; family Gekkonidae; genus Gekko; species Gekko japonicus. The sequence continues at coordinate 203,691 of NW_015162548.1, read as the reverse complement.
TTTTTCAATATTTTAATAAATGATCTGAATGAGGGTGTGGAGGGGCTACTCATTAAATCTGCAGATGACACCAAATTGGGAGGAACAGCGAACACACCAAAAAATAGAGATAGGATTCAACGAGATCTGAACACACTAGAAAAATGGGCATTTGTGAGCAAGATGAGATTTAACAAGGATAAGTGCTGAGTTCTACATCTGGGTAACAAAAATGAGGAACACACAGGGCGATTTCGCACTAGAGCTGCCTCGTGGCACAGCCACCATTTGCCCCGGCACAAACATGTCAATTTCACACCCGAAGCTGTGGGGCTGCATTTTGACTCGCGGCTTCGCCCGATTCCCTCCGCAGTTTCGTGATCCTGGTTTTTGAGGATACCATTTAACAGTGCAAATAGCCAGTTTTAGCTGTTGTGGGGTGATTCAGAGTTGCCATGGCAATGAGGCCTGCCTCTCCAAATTAGGACATTTTCCTGATGCCTTTTCCTACACAAGGTTTTCTCCTGTATCATTTCTGTCCTTTGCTATATTCTTTCTTCTTGACGTCTGAAGCTCTGAATGCTGCCTACTTTTCTTCTCATCCCTTGAAAAGGATCATACTTTATCAGTCTGAATTAATTCTTATGACGCTTGTGCTGAAACAGGTAGCTGGGCTGAATTTTGCTGTGTGCAGTTTTAGCTTATTTATGCTGGGTTAAACTGAAGTGACAGTGGTGAACCAGCTTCCTTGTGCTCAGGAGACTGCAAGGGGAAAACACACACACAAACACAAAACACATTAAATTTGCAGATGACACCAAATTGGGAGGAGCACAGAATGCACTAGAAGATAGAGATAGAATTCAACGAGATCTGAACACGATGGAAAAGTGTGTAGATGTGAAAGATGCAATTGAACAAGGATTAGTGCTGAGTTCTAAATCTGGGTAACAAATATGAGGAACACATACTGGGTGGGGGATATACTTCTGGGTAGCAGTGCGTGTGAACAAGATCTTGGTGTACAGGTGTACCATTAGTTAAATATGAGCAGCCAGTGTGATGCAGTAACATAAAAGGCTAATGCGATCTTGGGGTGTATCAACAGAGGCATAATATCTAAATCACAAGATGTCATAATCCCACTGTACACTACATTGGTAAGGCCGCACCTGGAGTATTGTGCACAGTTCTGGAGGCCTTACTTCAAAAGGGATGTGAACAGAATGGAGCACGTGCAGAGGAGAGAGACAAGGATGATCAGGGGCCTGGAGACCAAGCCCTATGAGGAAAGGCTGAAGGACTTGGGAATGTTTAGTCTGGAGAAGAGGAGGTTGATGGGGGAAATGATTGCTCTCTTTAAGTATTTGAAGGGCTATCACTTAGAGGACGGCAGGGAGCTGTTCCTGTTGGCAGCAGATAGGACTTGCAATAATGGGTTTAAAATTAAGAATGGTGAAGGTACAGCTGGATATTAAGAAAAACTTTTTTCCCCGGAAGAGTTGCACAACAGTGGAATCAGCTGCCTAGGAAGGTGGTGAGCTCCCCCTCACTGGCAGTCTTTAAACAGCATTCAGACAAACATTTGTCAGGGATGCTCTAGGCATCAAGCAGGGGGTTGGAGTAGATGGCCTGTATGGCCCCTTCCAACTCTGTGATTTTTGATTTATTAAAATAATTTCTATGCCATACTTTTAAAATTTAAAGTGAATTAAATTAATTTTAATAGCATTTGTTAAAGCATTTCATTAAAAGAAATAAGGTTGGTTCTGATATTTCTCTTCAGATCTTTGATATCTGTCCTTTATTTTGAAGTGATACGTATATGTTAAGAATTGTCAACTTTTCACTTTATATTTCTTCATCCTATACAGAGTAGGGATTCCTACCAGCATAAAAAAATTAATAGGAAACACCCATTTCTCACTAAAAAGCAAGGTAAATCACTTCGGTGATCCTCCAAACTGCCTTCAACCGTTAACCTCTTTTCACATGGGCTTAGATACCCCAAAAGGTTTGTACAGTCACATTTCACCACCCTTCTTGTCTCCCTTTAATAGGCCCTGACCCCTTTTCAAACATTCATTCCCCTGTCTTCTCTTTCCCAGATATGTCTCCAGACAGAGCAGTTCATTACCTTTCATAATCCACCCCTCGCCCTGTTACCACATAGGGCTATTGGAGTCAGGGAACCCAATACTTCTTATTTTTATTTGCTGCCACCATGTAGTTAATTAAACTCACTGGCCATGGCCATCAGGGTTGGTTGGTGTGTGGGTATGTTTTTGTGGTATTTTTCCTGAAACACTAGACACTTAGTCAATGGGGTTTAGAGAAGAAAAAGAGTTAATTTTGATTTACAACTTCAATAATATGGGATGACTTAGCAATGATCATTCCTAATACTTGAATATGATCTCAATTACTCCATCAGTCCAAAGTGTCAGTTGTCAGTAGTCAGCACTTCACAGACTCAGAATTCCTCTTTCCTTTTTCTTTTTAGGCCCCCCATAGGGGATTTTTTAATTGCATTTTCTATAAACTACAACAAAATTAGGAAAGGAATCTACAAACTATGGGAGAAAGTAAAGAAAAACCACTAAAAACCCAAGAGATGGTGGTCATACATAAAGCTTATAAAATTAGCTTTTAGCTTAAAGTTTGATTTGAGTTCATTGGATGTGGTCAACTATAATCTTCATACATATTAGAGATAAAAACACCAACATATCTGACTTCTTAAAAAGCAATATAAGAAATGATTAACAAATGTTAGAACGGATGTTAAGGACTGTGATAACTCATTTTTTTGTCCTCTTTCTTTCTCAAATTATAACTTGTTTTTGGGGCTGCCACCCCAGGTTTAGAATCTGAGTCCTCATCAGAAGATGTCACTGCTCCTTTTTCTTCACTTACCTTGATGCTGTTGCCTTCCTCCTATTTTTCTTCTCCTGATGGATGATTAGAATTCCTATTTCCAGACTGACCCCCTTCTCTCTAACTTCCTGTTTTCAACTGCCAGCCTCCCCCAACATTCTATCAACTCTCATTGGCTCCATCTGGTAAAGATGGGACTGGACCTGTCCATCACAGCTTCTTTAAAGACTTCCCTCAGTCCCGTGGCCATTCCCTAATGCCTGTATAAAATAACTTGAGTAGAAGTGGCAAGTACTCAGCCAGACACCACAATAGCTATGCAGTAGTGCTCAGGCACTGGATAATGACTACATCTGAACATTCAGAACCTGGAACAGTACAGGTGTCACCATGGCCGCATTATGCACACTATGGGGACAACTAGTATGGGGCCAATAAATACTTCGGGCGACACTGGTAGTCAGATGAACAGAAGATATCTGAGGGTGGAAGGATTGCTACTGCCTCCAAGAGCAATGGGAACAGCACAGAAGAGGGGGGGGCACCATCCTAGAGAAGCAGGTGGAATAACAGAAAGGGCAGCAGGTTGAAATTTGTCATGCTGCTCTGTCACTAGGGATTGATGTGTGTGCTGACTCATACTCAAAGGGCACCTCAGAGTAGCTCAGCACTGAAAGGTCAATATTAAAGAAGCTTACTTTTCTCACCTACCCAACTTCAGGCATGAGCAGAGTGGATTGACAATGTCCCCTGCTTGGGAGAGCCCTGGCTCGCTGGGCTCACTGGATATCACTCTCACTGTTGCCTTAACAAGATCTCTCCCAACAAATCTTCTCTGCCTTACAATGCACAGAAGTGGTATCTGCAGCCCATCCCCTCTAGCATGCCTTCTAGGCTTGCCAAGTCCCCTCGGGGGGCGGGGAAACCCCCGCCCCAGAGGCCCGTTCCCCGCCGCCGGTGGATCGGGCCCAGGGGGGAACCCCACCCCAACGTGCATGTCACCCAGAAGTGACGCGACCATGCCGGGCATGCTGGGGGCGGGGCCACGGTCATCTGAGGAAAAACTCTATGGTTTCCCTCTGATGGTCGTGTCCCTGCCCCCAGCGTGCCCGGCGTCGTCACATCACTTCCGGGTGACGTGCGTGCGGCGCGCACTCCAGCCACCAGCCTGGAGTCCCCCGCTGCAGCTCAAAAAGCACTTGACAACCCTAATGCCTTCGTTTCAAAATGGTGTCACACCAGCACACTGTCTCCCAACATCTGCTGCAGAAATTTAAAAAAATCTTTCTGACACACAGAGTATATAAATTGATTAATTATAAATAATCTAAATCTATCCAACAAACATTTTGACTAAAACATCCAGCATAAAAAAATTAATAGGAAACACCAATTTCCCATTAAAAAGCAAGGTAAATCACTTTGGTGATCCTCCAAACTGCCTTCCACCATTAACCTCTTTTCACATGGGCTTAGATACACGAAAAGGTTTGTACAGTCACATTTCACCACCCTTCTTGTCTCCCTTTAATAGGCCCTGACCCCTTTTCAAACATTCATTCCCCTGTCTTCTCTTTCCCAGATATGTCTCCAGACAGAGCAGTCCATTACCTTTCATAATCCACCCCTCACCCTGTTACCACATAGGGCTATTGGAGTCAGGGAACCCAATACTTCTTATTTTTATTTGCTGCCACCATGTAGTTAATTAAATTCACTGGCCATGGCCATCAGGGTTGGTTGGTGTGTGGGTATGTTTTTGTGGTATTTTTCCTGAAACACTAGATACCTAGTCAATGGGGTTTAGAAAAGAAAAAGAATTTTGATTTACAACTTCAACAATATGGGATGACTTAAACATAGCAATGATCATTCCTAATACTTGAATATGATCCCAATTACTCCATCAGTCCAAAGTGTCTATCCAACAAACATTTTGACTAAAACACTTATATTGGACCTAACCTAAATATAAAATTTGCCTATTAATCTACAATCAAATTATTCTGTGCATCTATTAACTTTGAATCTTATTCTTAAATGTGTATGTGTGCATGCACTCTGTATTAATATACTATATATAATATACTGCATGGAGTAGTGTGGGAGTGAAACATAGGGTAAGGTACTTAGAATAAGACAAAGGGAAAATTGTTTCAACATGCAGAACACTAATCAGCAGCAAATGGTCAGGGGACAGCAGGGGGATTATAAAGCAGCCACGCTTGCCTTTCTGTTGGAAAGGAAAGGACCAATGTGACCCTGCTTTCTGTGTCTGCTTTAGGATTCCCTAAGTGCAGACACACATCAGTCACAGGCTTTGCTCTCTCCTCAGTCCTGTTTCTCTTGGCAAATCCTGCTCAATACCAACCTAGAGACACTCAGCCTCTCCCCCTCCCCTGAGTCCTAGGCTGTAAGGGGAATGTGTTTCACTTTCATTTCCAAAGAAACAGCACAAATAGGAGGTACACAGTAAAGGATCCACCCAAAAAGAACTGTGTATAAATGGATGGCAAAACAAAATCAACATACTCATTGGTTTGTATATAAATGTGGAATAATACCAAATTGCCAAAGCAAACAATAACAACATATTATAACATCATATCTCCATCTACTGAAATTCACAAAAGGACAAGTATAAACAAATTGCTTGTGCGATGAAAGTCCAGCATGAATCATTACAAGGCTAAATAAATCATAATTTCCTTCTCAGATAAGATCAAATCCCAGCTCTTCACTAGGCAGGTTCCAATAGTGCTTAAGCAGGTTCCAGTAGTACTTCATGCATTCACAAGCTGTGAAATTAAAGAACTTCCCGCATATCACTGACGCTTCTTCAAAAGAAGAACCTGAAACTTGAGAACAAAACCATACAAGCAAATACATTGAAAAACGAATGAAACAAGCCTCTAAGAATAAAAACTTTCAAATTGAATTCTCTGACCAAGAACCAAAGTCTCTCATAATCCCTTTCTCTTAGCCGTGCTTGCGCTCAACCATTCTCAGATGGATGGACGATGTCCACGTATCCAATTTAAAGGCTGAGAGACCGTTCGTAAAGGAATCCTAACCCAAATTTAGAGAACTGCTTCTTCTAAGACTTGCATGATGTCTTTAAGAGATTTATTGATGATCTCTTTATTGTGTTCAGGACTCAGAAAAGGTTGGAGGAATTTTGCACATGGTTAAATGGAATTCATGATACCATCAAATTTACAGTACATTCAGACAAGGATTTACTTACTTTTTTGGATACCAGGGTTCACAGGACCTTTAATACTAGATTTGTAGTCAGTACATTCAAGAAACCTATGGATTGCAATACATCCTTACACTATCAATCATTTCATCTACCACACATTAGAAATAATATTCCCTATGGCCAATTTTTGAAGAATTTTAAGCCATATAGTTGTTCAAAAGCTGTGTATACTAGACAGTCTATACATAATTTAATTTAACATCTTTCTGTCTTTACTTTAGAAATTACTTCCTACCAACATCACAAAAGTTGACAAACGGTAAATTAATAAATTTAAGTATTTAATTTAATTTTAAAATATTTCTATATAGAGTTTAATTTTTGTTGTTATTGTTTTTCCTTCTTAATAAAGTGTGTTGATAAAAAAACTGGTCACTTTTATTTCCTGTATTTCCCCTTCCAAGCCTTTACACTCAAGAGCATTAAAGCCCTCTTCATACAGGCCACTTTTGTGTAGTAATGAAGTACATTACTAATAACATGGCAAAATTATTATTTAATTATACTTGATAAAATCACAACACAAATTGTTGCATGTGAATATGACATGTTTTAATCCTAAAACAACAATATAAAATATAAGTAATATCTGTTCATTCTCATAAATGAAGATGAATGGTTATCCACAATTATAAATACCTATGGTGCTTTACATGGTATTTTTTCCATGTGGGCTTCTTTCCATGTGGGTATTTTTCCATGTGGGCTTTTTTCCTGTGAGCATTTATGATTGCAGGGTTTTTTCCCCTGTGGGCTTTTTTCATAGAACCTCGTTTCTATGCCCAGCACTTCTGCTTCCATGGCCCAGTAATTGTCCATCAATTTTGCTAGTGCTGCCACCTTCTCTGGTTGCCCACATTTGGCTGTTGGCTGGCATTACATCAAGAAATTGCTCTATGATCACCTTCTCCATAACCTCCTCCCCATGAGTCCCCTTAGGAACCAGTCATTTGCAGGCCAGTTTCTCCAGGGTATATGCTGTAATAGGAGTTCTCACCTTTTGCTCTCACAATAAATGGGGAACCTCAGTCTGTAGGTCTCGAGGCCTAAATGGCACTTTTGGAGTAGGGCCTTCTTCAGCTTTAAGTAGTTCACAGCATCTCGATCACTTAAGGAGCAATACACTGACAAAAGCCATCTGAGTCAAATAAGGCCCACTGGGTTTGGGACCAAGCTGTCACCATGGCTCTCCATTCAAAGGCCACAATGTAGGACTCTGTCTCATCCAACAGTAGTATCTTGGTCATGCAAAAGGTGCCTGCCCCTGGGGAAGCCTCAGAAGATGCACCCCTCCACACAGTGTGGGAAGTGATTCTGTAGGCTAACTCTGTCTTCCACCAGTCTGTGTTTGCTGCTGTATGAACTGCTGAATGAGGTCTGTTCAAGACTGTACCAGCCATTCCCCAAACTGAAATAATTCTAAAGAAGCCCGAGGTGACTAGGTATAACTCTAGGTATGCTAAGTATGCCTCTAGGGTGTTAGAGTTTGGTGTTTATACCTCGGTGAAATTCCCTGTACAGGCCACCACAAATGTCATGCCTCAGGTCAGAGGAGTGCCATGTTACAAAGTGTTCCCCTTTTTGTCCATCCTCAGCATCTGCTGCTCCGGGGCCTTTATTTATTCTTCCTTATATTTGCGCAGCTAAAAAATGCTGATCCTTAAATTTGCCTCTGTGGCCATTTCCCTAGGTTTGGAGCATGTTGGCTCTGCCTCACCCAGAGAGCAGTTCTGCTGGTTCATGCTCTCAGCTGCCTGGTCTTCTTGGTCTCCAGGTTCTATTCGTTCCTTGGAAACCATCTCCTTCCTTGCAGTCCTTCCCTCCTCTCTCAGTTGAGCCTGCATTTTTATTAGGCTCTAACCTGGGGAAGAGGAAGATGCCCTGCTCACTGCATTTCTGCACTGCTCCTCTCCCTCTCCCCACTCCATCTGTATTAAACGTCAACCAGGCCGGTCGTGGCAAAGGACTCACACATGACTCTTGTGGCCTTCCTCTCCCACAGTTCTTAAAATGGAAAAAATACATTTAAATGCTAGGTTATGTTCTAGTCCTAACCTCAACTTGGAAGTATCACATTCTCTAAGATATCAAAGATGTCTAAGATATCAAGGATGCAAAAAAAAAGGGGGGGGAGTATGCTGAAATGGCCTGAGTCTTGTGTTTATATTTTATTTTTATCTTTACATGGACATCATTTGTTACAAAAGAGTCATGAATTCTTTAAAAGATTGTTACATATCCTCAGTCACACTTCCTGTCTTGGTAGTATTTCAATTACTTCATAATGTAGCTACGAAAATGGTAATCTGGTGCATGGAAAATCCCAACCAGGTAAAGGCAGTGTTTGCATATTAGAAATGTAAGAATGTGACAAGCTGTTAATAAACCTCTGTCAATGTCTTCTAAGTATTTAAAAACCTACTAAGTGACAGCAAAGATCTTTATGGGATTAGTTTAATGGGTTGTCACTTCATGCATTTCTGCCACTCTCAGTAGCTATTTCATTTCTTGTGCATTACAGGATGCCACATTCACTTCTGGACACAGTTACAAGGATCTGTGAGAGTCAGGGGTCATTTTGTAGAAAAAGAGGTGCCGGAGCTCATTAGCATAACTCATTAGCATAACTTATTTGCTTATGCCACACACCCTGAAATCACCAGAAGTGTGTCAGAAGGCAACACCCACCGCTCAGGCTCCACTGGACTGTTTTGGATTGCTAGCTATTGGGGGGGGGGAATGTGCAGATCTGTCCTCACAGAGGAGGGAGAACTTGTACCTGAATAAACCCTGGTCTTAAAGGTGCCACTGGACTGTTTTGGACCCAGGGGCTGTGGGGGCCTCTGCAGCTTACCTGGCTGCTTCTTGCTTTGACTGAGGGCTGCTGGGAGCAGGGGGTGGAGCTTCTTGCATGTACCCACCCCCTGAGCTCTTTACTGCAAGAGCTTTGCTCCTGTGGGCTCCTGCAGGAAATGACCCCTGGTGAGAGTACATGGAAAGCTTGAATTTTCTGGCATACTAGTCATCTGACCAGATGCAAAACCCCATAATTTGCTAAAGTGAAGGATTATCAGAATCCCTAAGCATGTATACATAACACAAAACCCATTCCCCTTGATTGAATGGAATGCATAACACAGATGTGTCTGCACTGTAATGTTCTATTGTGATCTATGCAGATCTGCTATGGATGCCCTCTTCATTATGTATATACTTAATTCCCAAGTGTGCCCCCATCTGTGGATATCTAAATCCGTAGATAGAGGGCACACTTACCCCAGACAGGCTTTTCTGCAAACTTGGATGACCTCTTCAGTTTGCAGAAAAATTTGAAAGTTTAAAAAAACACATGGGGGGTTAAATCCTCCCCCCCAAAAAAATTAAAAGTATGGTCTGCAAACAAGCAGACAATGCATTTACCTTTGAAAGTCCCCATAGTGGAGTTTGCTGCTGCTGTGACAGTGGACCTTAGGAGCTGCCACTGGTCCCAGCTGTTACCCAAATAGGTAGTCTCCTAATTAATTGGGGATAATTAGCTTAAAGGAGACAAGTGAGAGGTGGGTAACTTGGATCTCCACCAATGTTTATGGGGCTTTTCCCACAGAGAACTCTCGAAATAAACCAGACCAAAGTGCAACTGGAAAGACTTTTAAACACACAGGGAACACAAAAGTTAACTAAGAGGAAGATCAAAAGGGAGGAGTGGGAGAAAGAAATTTGAGGAAGGTGATAGCTACCAATCTTGAAGAGTGAGGTCCTTGGCAGCAGTAAAATGACCAGCATTTCATGGAAAGAAGGAAGGGGCCCACACACAAGTGGGGGTGTATGGAGGATCCAAGAAACACACACTGCCTGTTGGCTAGGTGTGCTTGATATAGGAAAAATGTTCCCTGGGGCTATGCTGAAGTGCTTGCTCCAAAAACAATGACTTGATTGGCTTTCTAGAGATGGAAAAAGGGTGGAGATGGAGAGGCTTATTAGGTTTTTTGGAGAGTAAACGAAAGGTGTAAATGTTCCTTGATGACCTGATGATTGTTGGATTGGAAAACTACCAGTTTTGAAGAATAGGGTGAAGTGTTGCTAATTTAGGATCAATGGGTCAGGAGGTGAAGCAAGGCTGGAGTTGATGGGATTGGACCAAGGTGAGGGCATAGCTTGTTGCAAAACCTGTTATTCTTAATTCACCTTATGAGTGGGGAAAGGTCATTAGACAGCCAGCCAAAATGACTCACCTTCAAAATATTTCCCTAGGCTTGTTTCTGGCTTGTCTCTGGCTGGACTCTATTTCGTGTGAATTAGGAGCAAGACAGTATAGGTATTTATGATTTTGGGGTGTTATTTGTATGATGGGTGTTCTACCTTTCTGTCTCTATGTGCTAAACTGCCCCTCTGCAGGAGAAGGGGGGGTAACATAGCCTGTCTGGAGCTGTGTCAGGTAAGCTACAGAACAAAAAGGAGGAGGAGGAGGAGATTGGATTTATACCCTGTCCTTCACTACCTGAAGGAGTCTCAGAGGAGCTGACAATCTCCTTTCCCTTCCCCTCCCCAGAACAGACACCCTGTGAGCAATATTTCCTCTAAGCTGTGAAGTCTTTTGAGCAAAAATTCTACCTTGTGAGCTACTGGCATTAAAGTTATGAGTGATCAATTTGGCTACTGCATAAATTAGTTTGTTGTGGAGCCATCCTTTCTGAGCTAAGACAAAAATGTGTGAGCTGGAGACTAAAAACCTCTGAGCTAGCTCACAGTAACTCAGCTTAGAGGGAACACTGCCTGTGAGGTAGATGAGGCTGAGAGAGCTCTTTTGAGAAGTGCTTGTGAGAGAACAGTTCTGAAAGAATTTATGACTGACTCAAGGTCACACCAGCAGCTGCGTGTGCAGAAGTGGGGAATCAAGTCCAGTTCTCCCAGATTAGAGACCATGCTCCTAACCACTACACCAAACTTACTCTCAAACTGAAACTGAAAGCTGCCCACTGAAAGCTGGTGGGCAGCGAAAGAAGAAGAAACAAGGGGGGAAACTGTGGGGGGCCTTGGGGGGCCTGCTTGGAGCACCTTTGGGTGAACTGCTTAGAGCTGTAAGGGGTGAGCCTCAGAGGGCCTGCCTGGAGCTGCTCCGTGTGAACTGGTGAGGGAGGGGTGGAAAGCTCAGCTGGCCTGCTCAATGTAAGTCCAGGTTAGCCTATGAGAGCAGGGGGGAGGGAAGCCTCAGTGGGCCCATCCAGAGCAGCTCCTGGTGAGCTGCTAAGAGCAGTGAGGTGGGGAGGGAAGCTTGACTGCCTTGCCTAGAGCTGCTCTGGGCAAGCCAGCAAGGGAGAAGAAGAAGAAGAAGAGATTGGATTTATACCCCGGCCTTCACTACCTAGAGGAGTCTCAGAGCGGCTTACAAACTCCTTTCCCTTCCCCTCCCCACAACAGACACCCTGTGAGGTAGTTGGGGCTGAGAGAGCTCTTGACAGAAACTGCTCTTTTCCAAGAACAGCTCTTATCAGAGCTACGGCTTGCCCAAGGTCATCCAGCCAGGTGCAAGTGGAGGAGTGGGGAATCAAACCCGGTTCCCCCAGATTAGAGTCCGCGTACTTAACCACTACACCAAACTGGCTCTCTTTTCAGGGGAAAGCGCGCACGCAGTCCCCCACTGCCACAAATTATGCAGTCGAGTTTCCCACATTTGGGAATTCACAGGGGTCAGCACACCTGGAGTGCAATGGATGAGCCTCGCCCTGGGAAAACCTCCTTCGTGATCAAGATCTCTCCCCTGCCAGGGAGGAGAGGGAAGGTTGGCTGGCTTTCCCAGAGCTGCTCTGAGCAAGCAAGCGAGACAGAGGAGGGAAGGTCAGATTGCCCACCTGGAGCTGCTCTGGATGAGCTGGAATGGGGGGGGGGAAGCTTGGCTGGGCCACCCAGAGAAACTCCAGGCAAGCTGGCGAGGGAGGCAAGGGAAGGTTGGCTGGCTCACTTAGAGCAGCTCCGAGTGAGCCACTGAGAATGAAGGAGAGGGAAGTCTCAGAGGGCCTGCCTGGCGCAGCTCCAGGTGAACTGCTAAGAACAGTGAGGTGGGGAGAGAAACTTGGCTGGACCTCCCAGAGCTCCTCTGGGTGAGCCAGCAAGGGAGGGGAGGTAAGGTTAGTTGGCTCAGCCAGAGTAGCTCCAGGTGATCTGCTGAGAGCAGTGAGGGGGAGGGAAGCCTCAGCAGGCCCACCTGGAGCTGCTCCAGGCTAGCCAGCAAGGGAGGGGAGAGAAAGTCAGATGGCCTGCCCAGAACTGCTCTGGACGAGCTGGCAAGGAAGGAGAAGGAAGGTCATCTGGCTTTCCTGGAGCTGCTCTGGGCAAGCCAGCAGGAAGGGAAGGAGCTTGGTAGGGGTCAAGGAGCAGAGAGAAAGAGAGGGTGCTGGGGTGGAGGGGGGAGGGGGGAAAGAGAAAGAAAGAAATTGATGGAGTAGAGTGGCAGAAACGGACAGAGAATGATGAGGCTGGACGGGGAGAAAGATGGAGTTATGAGATGGGGGCAGAAAGAGTGATAGATTGGTGTAGGGGGCAGAAAGAGTGAGAAAAAGAGAGTGATGGGGTAGGGACCAGAGAATGACAGGCATGGGGGAGACAGTAAGAGAAGGGGTGGCAGGATTGAGAAAGAGTGAGACACATAGAAGGGTAAAGATGATAAGGTATATAACAAAAGATGGTCAAGAGACTATAAATGGATAAACAACAAGGTGGATAAGCGGACTCAAATGTATGTATGAGAAATGATGTTGGATAATATGGTAAAGGTAAAAGTTCCCTTGCTCGAAAGCCAGTCGAATCGACTCTAGGGTAAGCCGAAGAGCCAGCGCTGTCCGAAGACGTTTCCGTGGTCATGTGGCCGGCATGACTAAACACCAAGGCGCATGGAACGCTGTTACCTTCCCACTGAAGTGGTACCTATTTATCTACTTGCAATTTCTTGCTTTCGAACTGCTAGGTTGGCAGGAGCTGGAACTAGAGATGGGAGCTCACTCCGTCATGCGGCACCCGGGTCTCGAACTGCTGAACTACTGACCTTCCACAGCCTGTAGTTCAGCATCTTAACCACTTGAGCCACCGCAGCTCCCTGGATAATATGACTAGACTGTAAAAATTTATAAATAAATATTTTTTTAAAAAAGAAGTAGGGAGAGAAAAGGGAGAAAGAAAGAAAGAAAGGAGAAAGAAACACGGAGGAATGCTCCCTCCCCACAAGTTACTTGCAGGTCCCCACATGTTTAATCTAATGGTCAAGTTCAAATAGCAATGGAATATAGAGTCAACTGTTTGGGGAATTCTTTCCTCATGAGGCCTGCGGAAGTCAAAACCTGAATTTACTGGAGCTGCTCAGTCTATCAGGCAGGGTTACATTTTCAAGGTTTCGGGATTTGATTCTTTCATTTGCTGCTTGAGCTTGAACATAATTATGCAGAATGGAACACCACTGAGGTACCACACTGAAAAGTATGCAGATGGAGAGTGATTTCAGCAAAGCATACTTTATTCGATCAGGAACAAGACGACTTTGGCCGGCTCACAGGCCGGCTTATATTACCCGAGAAACCGCCACCCAAAACACCCCCCCCACTTCCCAATAGGTTATTTACAGTGATCGAGAGTCCCATAGGCTCTTGGCTGGGAACTTTGCCCCCTGATTGGAGCGGGCTAGGATCCACATAGTCCATTGTCTCTTGGAGCAAAGCTCAACATTTGTGCCTGACCACGTAGAGCCCAAGCCGGCCACGTGGTCTGAACTGGGTATACTACACCCCTCCCCCCTTGGTCTGCTATACACCCACAGACAAAGTCCTTCAGGTGGGCTGGTAACTTCCTGGTGCGGGTAGAGTGGCGAAGTTCGGGAACTGCTGCGGCCTCCACCCCTGAAGCCCTTGGAGGTGAGCTGGCCAGAAGAGGCGCTGAGGGCGGTTGTGCCGGTGTCCCCAGCATCTCTGGAAGAGGTGTCTCAGGTTCGACCAAGGGTAGCGGCCGGGGCTCGGCCGCCGGTGTTTGGGTCCAGGGTGAGGTCTTCAGGGCCTCGTCAATGTCCAAGTCCTCGTGATCAAATGCGGTCCTGGCGCATTTCAATGAGGCACTCACAGTGGTGCTGGCGTGTGACGCTTCACTTTACAGGGTCAGAGCGGTCCTGGGCCACCGGCTGCCGGATGGCTGTGAGGTCCCGGTTGCCTATTATTCCAGGACTCTATGTGCAGCTGAGCACAATTTCGCGCAGATAGATAAAGAGGCGCTGGCTATTGTGGCGGGGGTGAAAAAATTTCACCACTATCTTTATGGGTGCCCCCTTCACGGTCCTCACTGACCACAAGCCACTGCTGGGCCTCCTGGCCCCCGACCTCCAGACCTCTCAGATGATTTCTCCCCAGGTGCTCCGCTGGTCTGTTTTCCTGGCTGGGTACTCCTACTCTCTCGTCCATCACCCAGGCAAGGCGATGGGCCATGCGGATGGATTGAGCCACCTGCCGCTGCCAGTCTGTGACCCAGATCCTGCTCCCGGCCACCAGATCGCTCTGCTGGAGTCCACGTCGTGGAGGGACAAGGTACTTTGCCGGGTCTTGGACTGGGTGGTGAGGGGGAGGCCCGCAACCAGAGGAGACCCTGACTTTACACCCTTTGCTTCTCAGAAGGATGAGCTGTCTATCTACAAGGTCTATGTAATGTGGGGAAGTAGAGTGGTCATTCCTAAGCCCTTATGGGAACGGGTCCTCGCTGCTCTCCACAAGGCGCATCCCGGCGTGGTGCGCATGAAAGCCTTGGCCCGGAGTTACGTCTGGTGGCCAGGGATGGACCGGGACATAGAGGACGTGGTGAAGAGGTGCCGACCTTGCCAATCGTCCCAGCCGGAGCCACCCCGTGCCCCGGAACGGGCCTGGGAATCTTCCCACTGCCCCTGGTCCCGGTTACACTTGGACTTTGCGGGACTGTTCCAGGGGCAACTTTTCTTTATACTGGTGGATTCCTTCAGCAAGTGGCTGGAAGTACTTCCTGTGCCTTCAACCTCCTTGAAGGCGGCCATCCGGGCGAAGTGGTGGATATTCAGCGCCCAGGGAATCCCGTACACGCTGGTCATGGATAACAGGACGGCATTCACATCCAGTGAATTCCAGGACTTCACAAGGTACTACGGTATCCACCACGTCCGGTCTGCTCCGTTCTACCCCGCAACCAATGGCCAGGCAGAGCGCATGGTCAGGACTACAAAGGACACTCTCCTCCACTTGGAGTCCTCCAACTGGGACTACAAACTGGCTGCTTTCCTTTTCGGCCAGTGAACTATGCCCCACACCACAACGGGGCACAGTCCGGCAGAACTACTTCTCGGCCACCGCCTGACAACCCGGCTGGATCACCTGCACCCAACCGGGCCTCTGCAGAGGCACCAGCCATGGAGACACACGAGGCAGCCAGGGGATTCTTCCCGGAGGATCCCGTGTACGCAAGGAACTACACCGGGTGACCAGCCTGGATTCCGGCACGAATTGTACAAGTTAAGGGTCCAAGATCGTACGAGGTTTCTTGTGAAGATGGGCAGATTCTACACCGGCACGTTGACCAGTTACACCGCCGGATGATGCCATTGGATCCCGAGGACTTGGATGTGGCAGAGGCCCCGGATACCTCAGCCCTGACACAACCGTCGGCAGCAGAATACCTGCCTCTACCCTTGGTCGCACCCGAGGCACCTCTTCTGGCAGCGCAGGGGACACCGGCACTGGGGGCCCCAGCCCCTCTCCTGGTCAGCTCACCTCCAAGGGCTTCAGGGGTGGAGACAGCAGCAGTTCCTGAACTTCACTGCTCTACCCGCACCAGGAAGTTGCCAGCCCATCTGAAGGACTTTGTCTGTGGGTGTATAGCAGACCAAGGGGGGAGGGGTGTAGTATACCCAGTTCAGACCACGTGGCCAGCTTGGGCTCTACGCGGTCAAGTGCAAACGTCGAGCTTCGCTCAACAAGACAATGGACTTTGCAGATCCTAGCCCATGCCAATCAGTGGGCTAGGTTCCCGGCCGAGAGCCTATGGAACTCTTGGCCACTGTAAATAACCTATTGGGAAGTGGGGGGGTGTTATGGGTGGCGGTTTCACAGGAAATATAAGCCGGCCTGCGAGCCAGCTAAAGTTGTCTTGTTCCTGATCTAATAAAGTACGCTAAGCTGAAATCACTTTCCGTCTGCGTACTTTTCAGATTGAATAGAAGTTTCAACATTGGATGTCATAAGAAGGTAAAGCAGCTTTAAATGCATATATTTCTATCCCAGCCCCCTACACTTCCTAAAAAGAGATAATTAAGTGCAACATTTTTTACATATAACCAAGAACTCTTTGGTTAAAAGAAGAAAGAAAATGTATGTTAAACAAGAGAGTGACGTTGTTACAATGAACAACAGACAATGCATTTCTGAAACATTAGCTTCTTGTGCTTCAGGATGAGGGGGCACACAAAAAAACATCATTGTAACTGTTTGGTAAGTACCTCTTTTTTACCTGTCTGTCCAGGGCCTCCTCCCATCTCTGTTTGTCTTCCAGAATGAAGCTCTCGGACATTTAATGCTCCGTTGAGAGTAATGGAACTCCTCCAGACCTTGATTGCTGTTACTGAAATCCAAATGGCACTTTATTATTGTTATTATTCCCCGCAGATGGGCTTCAGCTTTTGCAGGATGCTGCCCTTCTAAATGGAAGGTGCTGCCCTGCATGGTAAGAGGGTAAGTATCCAGGGATGGAGGAAGCTGATTAACACAGCTGGAGAGGATGATTAGATGATTGGCTCCGAAACCTTTGTAAAGCCCGACTGCCAGGCGGGGAGGGAGGTGGCAGAGTGGCACTCAGTTTAGAAGCAAGTCTCCTGAGGTGTGCTATTGAGCTTGCAAGAGTCTGGTGTGAGAATTATGCCAGTCGGCTTAAATTTATGTTGAACTCTGCATTATTGAGTACATACCACAGAGAAGATCCTGACATGGGGGAAAAAAGTAAGCCTTTATGTAAATTATTATTTCATTCTTCAGATTATGAATTCTGTATTTGAAGTTTTACTCTAAGCCTCTTTGAACACATTTGTAAAGTGAGATAAGTAGCTAAATGAATGAATGGCCACCACATCATTTCAAAAATTTCATCTGACACATTAACCGCATTTCATTTCTGTATGGTGTTTTTTTCTGGTTGCAAAAATGAAACTGATCTGCATCATTTATTCATGCTCCCACATCCCCGATTTTATTTGAGCAATGGTTACAGTTAATTTAGGAAGCATATATCTTTGTATTTGTACAAAGGGATACAAGGATTCTCTCTCTCTCTCTCTCTCTCTCTCTCTCTCCCCCCTCTCTCTCTCTCTCTCTCTCTCTCTCTCGGTATGGATGTTTATATAATTACTCATCTTAATGGTTCTGATTTGCTGCACCATCCTATAGGATTGTATGGAAGTCCTCAGCCCAGTTGCAGCCTTTCTCAATCATGACCTCAGATCTCTGAATTGGCTTACTGGAAGAGGAGGATATCTTTAGACAACAGGTGCTGCAAACTGTTCTTTTTTCAGTGGTGCCTCACCTTTTCCACTCTCAATTTAGTTGGTTCCATATTGCTGCTTCTCACCTTCTTCCTTTTTTATTTCTGCTCTCAGCAGCCTATATTTGCAGCTATTTCTTTCTCTTTCTCTTTTCTCTTCGCTTCTCTTGGGTTATATGGGAGGGGTATTATTCTATGTAAAAAAAACAATAGGAAGAAGTGACGCCGCACGATGTGAGTGGGTGGCTAGAGTATAGGCTCCAGACCCCAATCCCACAAGAGGCTACAAATAAAGTGCCCACAGCCATAAGAAAACTCAGGTAATGGGGAAAATATGAAGTGGTAAACTTAAGAACCCCCCAGTCAAACCCCCAACCCTTAAAAATTACTTTCCACGCAGGGAAGGTAAAAACAGACCAAGCCCCAAGAAAGAAAGAAAAAGTGTGTGTGTGTGGGGGGGGAATGGCAGCCATGAAAATGATAGCAAAGGGGGGAAGAAGCTCCAATATGGAGAAAAGACTTGGAGGAGCTCACAGAGAAAATTCTAGACAAATCACTCAATTATTAGACCCAGTGAATACTCAACTAAAAGAAATAAAAGAAACCCTACAGGCAGTAAGGCTGCAATCATACGCAAAATTAGACCCAACATAGGTGCAAATGCCGGGTGGATTTAAAGGGCACGATCAGACAACAGTATCTGGGAAGCACCCCGCAGCCATCGGCAACCCATTCTGCTCTGCCGCAGAAGTGGAGTTAAAAGACACCAGGGAAAATCCGGTAATCAATGGGTTGCGATGGGCCATGGACAGACTTTCCCATGTCTGATCTCTCCAGCACGGTCTCATGGACAGTGCCTGCAGCTTCAAAGGGAGGTGTGATCATGCAACTGCGGGTCAAATTCCTCCAGAGGAAATAGCCTCACTTCCCCCCCCCCCATTTTTTCTGGCACCTAAGTGAAACTGCTGAAACGTTGATGGAGTTGGGACTCACCCTGCAGGAAGAAATTAAATAAATGTCAAAAAATAAAGAGATGACAAATCTAAATCTGGAAAATTTGGACAATGTATCCTGAAAGAATAATCGTAGATTTCATGGGTTCATGGAGAAAGAGGAAGTATCTACAGAACTATCTGTAGCATCTTGGCTGGCTAGCACCTTAGAACTGGAAAAAGGGGTAGCCTCTGTCATTGAGAGAGCACACAGAGTTGGCCCCCTTCATAACTCTAATATATTTCCCCACAACATCATTGCCAAATTCTTATGCCACTGAACGAAGGAAAGAATCTTAAGCAAAGCAAGGATTAAAGGTGTGTTTACATACTTTGTGTCGGTCTTTAACCATAAAGTGAGCTGTATACAAACTGAAGAATGCAGGCCATATGAAGGAAGGAGGAACTGCCAGTCCAGAATAAGTAAGGAGATGGTTAGAGAGCATCTAGCTGCCTTAAATACTTTCAAATCTCCAGGGCCAGGTGGCTTGCATCCCAGGGTGCTAAAGGAAATTGCAGATGTTTTCAGAGCCTCTGGCTCTAATCTTTGAGATTTCCTGGAGTACTGGTGTTGTGCCGGAAAACTGGAGAAGAGTGAATGTTGTCCCGATCTTCAAGAAGAGAAAAAAATAGACCCAGGAAATTACAGGCCTGTCAGTTTTGACATAAATACCTGGAAAAATTCTAGATCAGATTATTAAACACTCTGTCTGTGAGCACCTTGAAAATAATGAGTTAATTGGTCGTAGCCAGCATGGGTTTATCAAGAATAAGTCATGCCAGACCAACCTTATCTCCTTTTTTGACAGAGTTACTAAAATGGTTGACTCTGGCAATGCTGTGGACATAGTGTATCTAGATTTCAGTAAAGCATTTGACAAAGTTTCCCATGATATCCTTGGGGATAAGCTGGTTAAGTGTGGGCTGGATGGTGCAACCGTTGGATAGATTCATGGTTCATTGAAAAATCATACCCAACGAGTGCTCGTAAATGGCTCTGCATCTGAAGAAGACAGAGTCAGGATTCAAAATGATCTAGATAGGCTAGAACAGTGGGCTGAGACAAATAAAATGAATTTAAATAGAGATAAATGCAAAGTCCTACACTTAGGTACAAAAAATCAAAGGCACAGATATAGAATGGGAGAGACTTGGCTTGACAGCAGCACATATGAAAGGGATCTAGATGTTCTAGTTGATCACAAGCTAAACATGAGCCTGCAGTGCGGTGTGACTGCAAAGAAAGCTGATGCAATCTTAGGATGCATGAACAGAAGCATTGTGTCCAGATCACGGGAGGTGGTAGTTCCACTCTATTCTGCTATGGTCAGGCCTCACGTGGAGTACTGTGTCCAGTTTGGGGCACCACATTTTAGGAAGGATGTTGACAAGCTCGAGCGTGTCCAGAAGAGGGCAACCAGGATGGTGAGAGGGTTGGAATCCAAGTCTTATGAGGAAAGGCTGAAAGAGTTGGGTATGTTTAGCCTGGGAAAGAGAAGGTTTAGAGGGGACATGATTGCAATCAAGTATTTGAAGGGATGTCATGTAGAAGATGGAGCAGATCTATTCTCTCTTGCTTCGGATTGCAAGACTAGATCTAATGGGTGAAAATTACAAGGGAGTTGATACCGGCTAAATATCAGGAGAAACTTCCTAACTGTAAGAGTGGTTGAGCAGTGGAACAGACTGCCTCGGGAGATGGTGGATGCTCCTTTGCTGGACATTTTCAAGTGGAAGCTGGACAACCATCTTTTGGGTATGTTGTAGGGCTATCTTTCGGCTATGTTCCTGAAGAGTGCAGGGGGTTGGACTAGATTACCTGCAAGGTCCCTTCCAACTCTAATATTCTATGATTCTAAAAAAAACCCTGTGTTTTTTCAAGATTTATCTACAGAAATGCTCCAAAAACAGTGGTTGATTAAACCAATCATCGAGAAACTGACTGAATCTAATATGTGGTACCATTGGGGCCACTGTCCCAGCTGGCAGGCATAACAGGCACAGGGGCAGAGATACAAAAACAGAGCAGTCCAAAAAGCAAAGTCAGTGCCAGTCCAAGGGTCGGTAACTTATTAGGTGCAGACATGTCTGAGAAGCAGAAACCAAAGGCAGTCCAGATAAAAAAAGTCCAAGGTCAGTCCATAAATCACAAGGAGCAGGCAGGAGTTGTGGTCACCGGTTTCACAGATGTGAGACTCATTGCCTCCATGGCTGGGAAGGCATGCCAGCTTGGTTTAAATAAGTCTCCCATAACAAGGATAACTCAGGACTGTTATCAGTTAAATGCTGGCATTGAACCAAGAGTCGTGCACTGTGCCTCTGCTCTGTAAGTTGCCAGCGAGATCATTCCTGGCATTGCTCTGCTGATGGGGGAGGGAGAATCTGATGAGTTGTCTTGCCCCAGCTAGTCCCCTTTCATAGTCTGTCTGGAGAAGTCAGCCTCAGCAGTCAGCAGTGAATCATGGAGCTCCTGGGCTCCTCAGCTGCTTCTTGTGAGCTGGGCCTAGGCTCTGTGACACTCGGGAAGTCTTCATCCAGGCTGAGTTCCGACTGGTCAGACTGGCCCACGACAGCCACCCATTTAAAATCCTAGTTAAAATAAAGGTGTCTCATTACAAGCTACAGACTTTGAGGAAGTAACGGTGCACTTTATCTGGAAACCCCCTAAAAAGCCAAGTCACAGCCCATTACAAACTGGTTCCTCAGGAGAATATCTATAAGCCATGATAATGTTGGAGCAGAATTCCAGTTAAAGGACAATCTTGAAGACATACTGATCAATTAAATATAATGTTATGGAAGATTTTTTTTTTTTTTTAGCTATTAAATTCAACTCAGGCCGCCCTTCCCAGCATCAGGGCTCAGGGTGGCTTACATCAAAACCAACACCATAATAATCCATTAAATAACATTAAAAATTACTAAAAACAATATATTAAACAATACATTACATTGTCTAAGATGATGAGAAATTTATTTTCCCACCAACCCCCTGGATAAAGGAGGGGTGAGTAGAAGGGTATGAGAGTGCCAACCATCGCTGTCATCAACCAAATGCCTGGTGGAACATCTCTGCTTGGCAGGCTCTATGGAAAGGTAATAAATCCCATATGGCATGGATAGTCTCTGGCAGAGAGTTCCACCAGGCAGGGGCCAGGGCTGAAAAGGCCCTGGCCCTAGTCAAGGATAGTCGAACCTCTCTTGGGCCAGTTTTTATGGCTAGAGTGTAATGCTCTTCCAGGAACATATTGTCATATTCCCACATAGACTTAAAGATCAGAATTTTATAAATCACTATCATCTACAAAGCTGAACATGAACAAAAGAAAACTGTGGACTTTTCATGATCCTCTTACAAAACAATGAGCCCTTAGTTGTGGGAGGGAGGGATTCTGGAAGACCTGATAGCTCTGAATCTACTTAGGTTAGGAAATACCAGACATGGGAAATGTTTATCCTATGTCACCTTAATAAGTTTATTGTGGACTCTGGTAGTTTACTTCTGAAAAGAGCTTAGGTTTATACAGGGGTCATTTCGTAGAAAAAGAGGTGCAGGAACTCATTAGCATAACTCATTAGCATAACTCATTTGCATATGCCATGCCCCCTGACATCACCGGATGTGTGTCAGAAGGCAACACCCACCACTCAGGTTCCACTGGACTGTTTTGAATTGCTAGCTATTAGGGGGAGGGGGAACACACAGATCTGCCCTCGCGGAAAACGGAGAGCTTGTACCTGAATAAAACTTGGTCTTAAAGGTGCCACTGGACTGTTTTGGATTGCTAGCTATGGGGGGGGGGAACGCGCAGATCTGCCCTCACAGAGGATGGAGAGCTTGTACCTGAAGACGGGCCAGGGGGGGGCTCTGCAACTTACTTGGCTGCTTCTTGCTCCTCATGGCCCAACTGAGGGCTGCTGGGAGCAGGAGGCAGGGCTTGTAGCATGTGCCCACCCCCTGGGCTCCTTACTGCTGGAGCTCCGCTCCTGTGCACTCCCACAGGAAATGACCCCTGGGTTTATATATATTGTTTTGTTTTGTTAGTTATAGAGGGTAGAAGAGAGGGAGGGGTGGGATGTGTTGTTTTAATGAGAGAGGGGTGTTTGGAATTTTTCTTCAGGACCAGAATTGGAGTTAAAAACTCTGATATTAAGGTGGGTCAGCAGTATTGGCAACTGGATAACTTAAATAATGGATCTAGCTTTTCAAAGCATAAATGGGATAACAATTGATGAGTAACTAATTTAATGCATTGGCACTAAACTGTCGAGGCTTAAATGATGTCATTACATTAAAAATAATCTCTTTGGCCCTAGTCAAAGAACATTCAGATGTTTTCTTTCTCCAAGAAACCCACCTCAAAACATCATTTAGGCAGGCACTAAAATCTCAGTGGTTTTCACAACAGTTTCAAGTGCTTGGTAACTTCAAATAAAGGGGTGTAGCTATTTTAATATTTAAAAGTTTGCTATTCTCTAAGACTGCAATAGAGATGGATTCGAGAAGGAGATTTTTATTTGTAAAAGGAAAAATGGATGGAGTCATGATGACTTTAGGTTCTCTTTATGCTCCAAATAGTAATCAGATTGAATTCATCAAGGATACATTGACAAAGCTAGAAGCATTTCAAGAGGGGGAAATTTTGCTAGGCTGTGAACTTAATGATATAATGAGCCCTAATATAGATAGAACACATCATGGCAAACACCCCATATAGAGAGTTGGAAAGCAAAATGAGCTTAACAGGGTTTTGGAAAATTTCAATTCCTGTGATGTCTGGCTCCTCTTACACCCACAGGAAAAAGATTATACTTATTTTTCAGCTGTACATAAAATCTGTGCTTGTACAGACTATATACTAGCCTCCAGAAAATTGTTTAACCAAATCCATGCAGCTGAAATAGGACCCAAAATATGGTCAGGGCACGCATGGGCTTAATGTTTTGTACTATATAAAGAACAGATGGCAAAGAATCCTATTGGAACTTAAATTACATTTATTAGACCCAATAATACATAAAGAAATCACAATGGAAATAAGCAATTATTTCTCACTCAATTCAAATTGTGGGGTTTCTTGAGAGATGATATGGTATGTGATGAAAGCAGTCTTACATGGGAAACTTATTTCTCTGCCATCAGCCTATAAAGACAGGGAAAAATTACACAGGACCTAAAAAGCAAAATAAAAGAGCTCAAAAAGAAAAACAAACAATATGTAGGGGGAAAGATATATCATAAATTGACAATGGAAAAGAAAAAAATAGAGGCACTAGTAGAAACCTCTAAGATTAAAAAAAACCTAAGATAAAAAAATATTGGGGGGGGGGAGTCCTTAAGCACTCTGAATGCTGCCTTGGATAGTATCATGAAAATCTTCAGCTACCTCTGCTATAAAGAAGTGTCAGGAAACTGTTAGAGGTGTAAAAATAACGTGGATACCTTTTTCCATATGTGGTGGCGGTGTGAAAAGATCTATAAATTTTGGAAGGGTATTAAGCAGTTAAGAATAGAGATTATGGACATTGAATTGCAGCTAGTACCAGAAATCTATTTACTTAATATAATACCATATGGATATAGGCATGATGAACTATGTATTTTGTCATATATCCTTACTGCAGCCAGGATATTGGTTGCCAAGTGTTGGAAATCTGAAAACCTACCTGCTAGAGAGGAGTTGATTATGTGGCAGAAATGGACAAGTTGAACATGATTCTTTCAGGTAAAGAGGATAAGGCTTTTCAAAAAAGATGGTTTAGAGTTAATAAATGGTTGGGGGGAAATGCGTAACTCCATAAATATATTTCATATACAAAATATTGTTACTTTTCTATTTGGTTGCATAATAAATTGGTGTCTAACATAAAAGATGTTGCACAAATATTTGTGGATTACTTTAAAAAGCTATATAAT
Organism: Gekko japonicus; assembly: GCF_001447785.1. NCBI lineage: Eukaryota > Metazoa > Chordata > Lepidosauria > Squamata > Gekkonidae > Gekko > Gekko japonicus. The sequence goes on along the minus strand of NW_015162548.1, from coordinate 179,138 downwards.
AAAGATTGTCCACAAGAAGACTCCATTATAAAATATATATACACAGTTAAACTAAAGAACAAACTAATTCTGGAACATTTAGAAATTATAGAACAACCAATAGCAATAACAGACGCTATAGATAGTATATGGAAATTAAAGAATAACAAAGTACCAGGAAGAGACAGGCTACCAACAGAAATTTATACACCAATTGGCTGAACCCCTAACAAAAACTTGTAACTATATTCTAACCGATGGGAAGATGCCCAAGACCTGGTCTGAAGCAAGAATCATAGTTATCCCCCCAAAAGATAAAGATTTTAAAGGCCGGATTCCTACCAACCAATTTCACTATTCAATCAGGATGCAAATTTTTTTACATCAATTCTAGCCAATAGGCCAAACAAAATTATTACAAATTATATACCTGTTGATCAATCTGGCTTTATTCTGAGTAGAAACATTACAGATAATGTTAGAAAAACACTAAATATATTTAAGTTTTGTACATTAAAACAAAAAGAATAATTAATTCTAGCACTTGATGCTGAGAAAGCTTTTGACTGGTTAGAAATAAAATATTTAAAATTATTATTGATACAAATGGGGTTTAGGGGGAAATTTCTATGAGTGAAGCTCTATATAGATCACAAGTTAAAGTAAACAGATTCAGATCTGAAGAATTTGTACTGATTTGGGGTACTCCTCAATGATGCCTGCTGTCTCCAATTCTGTTTGCTGTATCAACTGACTCTCTTGCAGAGGCAATAAGACAGAAAAAGAAAATCAGAGGCATAGTATTTGGTACAACAGAACATAAAATAAGTATTTTTGCTCTTGATATGGTATTATATCTCAGCTATCCCTTAAAATCACTTCTTAGTTTAAATGATACTGTATCACAACTTGGTTCAATTTTTGGATTGAGTATTAATCCAACAAAAACCGAAATTGATGAAATTCATATTACCCCAGCCACACACATCTTTATAAGAGAGAAATTTAAATTGAGATGGGTTGATAGGGTGTGAAGGCATTGCGAGGTTAAAGTTCCTAAGAACTTAAAGGATTTATTCAACTACAACCATTAATAATTAAATAAAAATTGTCCAGTAGGCTCCGCTGCGCCGGGAGAACCAAACAGCTGGGTAAAAATTGAACAAACATTTATGGGCTCTGCCTTTTAGAAGATGTAATATAGAACAAAACAGGAGAAAGACCTAGCACCTTTTTAAGATAATGTTTTGCGTATTTGGGACAAGAAAAGATACTTATTGGCACCTAATATCTCTCCAATAACATCATTTCTGGGGCAGAACTGGTTTGCACCAGGCAGAGCAGTCAACATGGAGAAAAAATAAACTTAGAAGGATTAGTGATATCACATCTAAAGGACATTTTTGGGGAAAATTCAATTGGAAACCTTATGTGTAGGAAAAATACCTTGATTTCAGTACCTACAAGTACAGCACTTAATAAGTAGCTCAGATATCCAAAACAGCCTCAATAGAGATCTAACATTTTTTAAAAAATGTATTTATGAAAATAGTGGTAGACAAAGAGTGATATCCATATTATATAAATTATTAAACCTAAATAAATGGGGGGGGTCATATCAAGCCATATGGCAAAGGGACTGTAACATTACTATTACAAACACACAATGGGGGGGGAATTGGCCATCTAATGTTTCCCTTACAAAAGCTAGGAATATAAAAAATCAATTTTTAAAGTATTATCCAGATGGTATATGACTCCTTTGAAACTGTTGTTCTTGTTAGCCATTCAGTCCTGGCCATCTTTTGGTGATTCTGTGGGCCAGCTCTCTCCACATTTTCCGATCTTGTAGTTTCTTTGAGTTGTTCCATGCTTAGGCTGGTGACAACTGTTATGGTGTCTAGCCACTGTGTTCTGTGATGGCCTGGTTTCCTTTTGCTGCTAACCAATCCAAGCACAATTGCTTTTTCTAGTGAGTTCTTACGCATGACATGGCCAAAACAAGTCAGTTGCAGGGTTTTTTTCTTCCAATGATATGTCTGGTTTTATGTGCTCCAATACTTGCTTGTTTGTCACCTTTGCTGTAAAAAGAATGCACAGGAGCCTTCTCCAGCACCGCAGCTCAAATGAGTCAATTTTCCTCCTGTCTTCTTCCTTCATGATCCAACTTTCACAGCCATAGGTTGCTATGGGGAGCACAATAGCACAGACTAATCTGCATTTGGTTGCAAGGCTGATGTCCTTGCTCTTCCATATTCAATTCATGCTCATCATTGCTGTGTGACCCAGCATGCCTCAAAATTTTATTTCTGCACTGCATTTGTCATTTTGGTTGATCAGCGATCCTAAGAAAGTTAGCATGCCACCTTCAGAAGCCAGCTTTGACATCTGGTAATTCCCTTTCAATGGTTGGTGTGTCGTTGTTGTATAATTTTAAGCAGAATTTTGCTAATGTGAGGGATGAGAGTGATTGTGCAATAACTGGAGCAATCTTTGGAGTCTCCCTTTTTTGGTAGTGGAATGAACACTGAACGTTTCCAGTCCCTTGGCCATGTGTTGGTTTTCCAAATTTTCTGACACAAGGCTCTGATGATTGCAGGTGGTACAGGCCTCAGCAATTCTGTGGAGATGATGTCAACACCTGGATCCTTGTTGTTTGGTAGTTGGCTCATTGCCCACATGATTTCTTCCTCAAGAATGGCTGGATCTTTCTCAGCTTCCCTTCCCTTGGTATCCTGAGGTTGGGCTTTTTCGCTACTAGTGTACAGCTCTTCTGTGTATTCTTGCCATCTATTTTTGACATCTTGTTGATTGGACAGTTCTTTCCCTTGCTTGCTTTTGATAATGCCTTTACAGGCAGTAAATGGTGTTCGAATCTTTTTTACTTGCATAAATGCAAGGTTGGTGTGTCCCTTTATGCAGTCCTCTTCTAGCTGTTTGCAACTCTTGTCCCACAGAACTTCATTGTCTTTCCTTGCTGCCCTCTGGAAATCCGCATTCAGTCTTCTTGATTCTTCCCGTTTTCCTGCTGCTTTGGCTGCTTTTCTTTGCTCTGCTATTTTTATGGTTCTGTCTGAGAGCCATTTTCACTTTTTCTCTGGTTTCTTGTATGGTATATGTTCAGCTGCTATTTTGATGATCATCAAATGAATTTCCTGCCACAGTTCATCAGCCATTTTCTCAGCCATGTCCAGTGTTGAAACCTATTTTTTTTTACCTAAATTGTGTATGGGGGGGGATTTTGGTGACATCAATCTTCTTTAGTGGTGCTGTCCTTTTGATGTTGCGTAGTTTGACTCTGATTTTAGCCACCAAAAATTCATGATCTAAACCACAGTTGGCATCCAGATATGTCTTGACAGCAAGTACTGAACTGGTCCATCTATGACTGCACAGAATATAGTCAATCTGATTATGTTTGGAGAGGTCGCTTGGAGAGGTCCAAGTGTATACGTGACGTTTGTGCTGTTTGAACCAAGTATTCATGATTCAAAACCTGTTTTCTTGGCAAAATTGTATCAAACAATTGCCTGCATCGCTCCTTCCCTCAAGTCCAAATCTACTTGTGATGCCTGTCTCAGCTTGGGTCCTAACTTTTGCATTGAAATCTTCCAATATGTAAACAATGTCTTTTTTGGGCAGTGTTTTCAGAGTTTCTTGGATGATGGCATAGTAACCCTCTATGTCGAGTTCCATTGTGTCAGTTGTTGGGGCATAGACTTGGACAACTGTGATGTTGAGGGGCCTGGCATGAATTCAGATGGTCATAATTCGATTGTTGACCATTGAGAAGCCTTCCACTGCATGAGCAAATTTCTTGTTTACAATAAATGCTACTCCATTTGTTTTGTTGGTGTCATGTTCTGAATACTAGAAAGTAAAATCCTCAGATTGGAAATAGCCATTGTCTGTCCAGTGTAGTTCACTGATGCCAAGGAGCTCAATTTTCAACCTTATCATTTCTTGTTTGACAATATCCCATTTATCCTGACTCATTCCTCTGACATTCCATGTTGCTATTCTGTGTGTCTCTGTACAGCACAGACTCTTAGGTTCACCTTTGGCTGTATCAGCAGCTGGGATTCCTGCTTGATTTGTCCCAGGCATGCCATTAATACCATGACTACTTGCTAGAGTTCTCTGTTCTTCCCCAGTAACTTGTTGGGTACCTTTTGGCCTGGGGGTTTTGCCACTGGGCACCATGTCTGATATTTTTGAGAACCTTTCCACAAAATTTTCTTGGTGGATTTTTCTGGAGTAGGTGGCCAGGTCTTTCTCCAACCCTCCTCATTTATCTGGGGTTGGGACCGGCATGCACACAGGTATACATGGCTGGGTTCCTTTGAAACTACATTATATCAATGCAACTATTGATCCACCCTGCTGGAAAAAATTTGCCAGATTGGCTCATTTTTCATTGATGTTGGGAATGCCCTAAGAAACAAGAGTTTGGAAAGAAAATGTTAAGTATGATTAAATGCATTACAGGGCTGAAATTATTCTGTTAAATTTATGCGAGGACAGAAAGATAACCAAATTGAGAAAAGATCTAATTGTGGTTATGTTGGTGGTAGCTAAAGTGATAGTAGCATATTATTGGGAAACTGAAAAATCTCCCATAATAAGCCAATGGTTAAACAAAATATGGGCATTCTTTATCATGGAGAAATTTTAAGGAAAAATATTAGTATCTGAGAACCCGGAATATCAACCTGCTTTCTTAAAATGTTGGTTCCCTATTTTGGACTTTGTCAAATAAAATAAAAGGGTTAAAAAAAGCAATCCCAGCAAAATATAGAGTATTAGCATTGTACTAGTTTCAAGTGCAAATACGACTCAATATACTGCTGTTCCTGTTAAAAATTTAAAGATTAACTAAGTTTAAATTTATAATGATGTTATATTTTGTAAAACACTATAAAATAAAGTTATAAAAATAAAAAATCTATTTTAATGGTTATGGGCTGTTGATATTTTGGGACTTTCCCCCTTGTTGAATGGCTGGAAGTATTGCTTTATGATGATTATATTACTTTGCTGTATTTTCTTTTATGTTGGTGTGTGCATGCATTTGTGCTACTATGTGTTCTTTTGCTCAAGGGTGATGAGGGTGAACTGCAAAAAGTGTTTTAAAAACAACACTTCTCCCAACCTGTTTTCTGCAACTTTCTGTCATAAGGGGTAACTTCTGTTTCTGCTGCCTGGTAGTCAGTTCAGTTGGGAAGTTCCATGGGCTAAATTGTATTCTCCAGTTATAGGCTTACATGGGTTCAGCAAGGGTCAAAATCAAGTTTGCCATAATGTGGGCTGTTAATATTTTACACTAGATGTGAACAAGCATGTACTTTTCATTTCTTCTAGGCTCTGTGCACTGTCATTGCAAGACTCTTTGTTTCCCCCATTTAGATTGCTGGTGATCCCAATTCATTTTTTGCTTTTATGCCACTTTTATGGCATTAACCACACCATGTCTACATTATATGCCAGTTAAGTGACACACCATGCAAAATAATGCACAATGAAATATATTTATTTTAATAGAAAATGGTATTTTAAAAGGTAGAACAAATCAAAACAGATTTTTAGGTGAAAGGATGGGATTAAAATTTATGCAGCGTTCTTGTTTTGCATATCTGTGATTTCATTGTGCAAATGCAAAAGTGCTATTTCTTATAGAATCCCTTCTAGTTCATATGACTACTACTGGTAAGTAAGTAAGTGTATTGTATATGGCTCATATGACTACAACACTTGGTGAGACCCCACCAGCTTGGGGGCAGAGTCTGGGAGAGATTTGCCTTCCTGCTTCTCCTTTTCCACTGTGCTTGTGAGCAATGCCTCAGCAAAGGTGTGTGTGTGGGGGGTACCTTGACCATGGTTCCCTATCCCCCTGGGTCCTGCCTGCCCTCTGGCTTTGAGGACAAGAGCTGGCCTCCTTCCTCTTTGCTGTCTCCAGGCAGGCCTTATAAAGGATTACGTGGGGCAGGACTCCCAGCCTTGGCTCCCAACAATGGACTTCCCAGCCAATGGGCTGTCATCTCTTCACCCTGTCCAGCCTGCCATTTCCTCTTCAAGTCTTTACAAGCTTCTCCCAACCCCTCTTTCTCAGGCTATGGCCCATTTCATATTTCCCTAGGCTGTTTCTGGCCTACTGGGCCTTCCACCCGCTCCAGGGAGTTCCCAGAGGTCACCTTTCCTTCCCCCAATTTCCCTTCACCACTCGGCTGCCCTCTGCTGGTGTCACTTCATCTTCCCTCCCCTACTCATTCTCTGGCCACCAAGGATGGTCACTTGAGGGTCCTGCCGCCTCAGCTGGGCCAGCCAGCAGCAGAGGCCACAGGAGGCTGCCCAGCACCACCATGGCAGGCGTGTTGGGCTCCTCAGAAGGAGGTAAGTGCAGGGATGAGAGGGACCCCATCCCTGGATAAACTTGAAGGGCACTAGCCTAAGGAAGCCTTCAGTGCCAAAAGAAATCTGCAAATTTAACAGTGCAATCCTAAACAGAGTTTTGCCTGTCTAAACCCATTGTCTTCAATGAACTTAGAGAGGTATGACATTGTTGAGGCTCACACTGCAAATTACCTTACTAAAAAAAAAACAGTTAAAATTCAGTGACTTATGGCTTTGGGCTCATTTGCCAGAGACTATACAAAGGCTGATCAATATATTTCGAACAGCTCACAAAAGCTGGAGCCCAGCACATGTTCAGCATGTAAAATGAATGCAAGAATCCATCACTCAGTGTTACAATGCAATAAAGACTAGCATACTACTCTGTGGTCTGTGCCATTTACCCATCAGAATTGCCAGCGTTCCATTCAGAATGTTCTTTTTAGTTTTGCACATGCAAAGGGTGAGCTTGGTTCTTTCCCACAACTGGCAGACAAAGACAGGATCAAAATTTTAATGAGACAATTAGCAGAAAAGTCAAAGATCCGTATACCACAGTATAACTCCTTCAGATTCATAATTGATATGTAGGAAAAAGGAGTGCAAATACAGCTGTATAGACCCAACTTTCCTTAGTTTTTCCCTTCACTTTTCTTCCCACCTCTTAATGCACAGGTCAGTGTCTAATCCTATGTATGTTTACTTAGAAGTAAGTTCTACTGAGTTTAACAGGAATTGCTCCCAAGCAATTGCATATAGGATTTATAGCCTTAATTGTATCCTGTCATCCAAATAATTTTTTTTAATTCATATCCAATTTGTTATTTTTTAAATTTTGTTCCTCTTTCATTTCTTTGTTCACTACCCCTTAGTAATTTTTATCTCTCTTTTCCCCCTTTGAGGTTTCTGTATGTGTAACTATTACTTTTTACTGTGCCTTCAACATCCAGCTGTATGACAGGCAGGAATTCAACAGGCTCCTCTTACACAGGCAATAATAGGAAGGCTGTACGCACTGAATTTCTGTAAAAGATACAGGACTCATGCATAAAATAAACGTGTTAACTCTAGATGGTAATCTTCAAATACTTTCTTACTTTACAGAGATGTAATTGGGTTATAGTATAAGTCACTGAACATAAGAGCAGGAGCAAATTAGCCATGAAAGCCACCAGAATTTTTCCTGGTGGGCTGATGGTATACCCCTTAACCTGCCCCAGACCAACCCAGTAATGAAAAGGTTGTTGCCCAACTGAGCCCCATGACTCACAGGGAAGACCCTGCCCATCAGAGCCTTAAACAGTGCGTGGAAGGCAGCAGCTGGCCAAACCCTACACAGTGTGGGGCTAGGAGGTCAATCAGGTTGGCTCTTTCTGTCTCCCTCCTGTGGAGGAGTGGGCTAGTGTGAACCGTGGGGCCCTTTTCTAGGGCCACTTTTCCCTCCCAGTCTACCTTTGGACAAGAGGATCATCTTACTGTAGAACTTTGTTTGGTCTGTGCTAGCCACTTTAGTTCTCAACAACATATGCCTTGATGAGTAGTAAATGAATCCAGGAAAGTAGTGACCATTTCTGTTATTTTCAAGTTGTTTCAAGTGAGTTTCAGAAGTCTACTTCGTTTCCTATGCCATTTATGACGTCAGGTCAGTCACCACAAATTCATATTATCCACATAAATTTTCTATTTCACCAGAATTTACACCTCTGCGCCCCCTCCCGTAAACCTTATTTACTTTATAATATGTATAACTGAAGTACTAACCTTTTCTAGATACTGATAGGATAGCTAGGAAATGCAAAATACAGCCCCCATTGTCTATTCATGGGGATAAATTAATTTTCCTTAATTCATTTCTTTCTATATATTTTTGTCAGTGGTTTCAGTTCTCTGCTTTTTATGCTTGCTGTAAATGTATTTGCACTGTGTTTGCATGTCATTTAAAACCAACAATTGGGCACATCCCCTGTCCACTTGTGATTGGCTGCATGGCCACAGCTGATCATGACTAGATGAGGGTATAATTGTTTGATCCCAATGAGAGAGAGTCTCTGCTACTGCTCTCTCTGTTTGTTTTATTGCACCTGAAATGCTGTCTCTTGGAAAACAAAGAACTGCTTTGTGAATTGAACCACATGGTTGAGCAAAATCCCTTGGACTATTTGGATGTTCCTGAACTTGGTAATATGTATCTTTTACTGTGTAGTTAAGGCAAATCACCTTAGCCTTGTTATTTTGTAATCTCTGGTAGTCTATGCTAATCTCTGTACTGAATAAAAAATTATTCTTATTTCTAAATGGTCTCTGATGTTGTACCTGAGTTCCAAGTCTAAATCTTGTGCCTTCTGCTCACCATATAAGCTACCTTTGTAAGATTAAGTGTGCATCTCTGGGAATGAGTTGCTAATGTGTTCTGTCCCAGGTGCCAACTAAGGGTTTGGAATCTCTCCCTTAGGAAAGGCAGGGACTACTGAAAAGAGGTTCTGGTGTCAAATTGTGCTGAAACCAGAGAGGGAATAGACCATCTCGTGGTTTGTTGTTTAATGTACTGAAAAAGTACAGGATGGTTCCCCCCCCCCCCCATTCCTGGACTGGCTTGGGTGGGCAGACCTGTACATGGTGGCAGTGGTGTCTCCTGTACATGGTAATCCTGTACATATGTGTAATGCCAGGGTTCTGAATGTTACTGAGACTGTGGACATCATTGCAACTTTGAAAATAAATGGTAGAAGAAGTGTTAGTATTTATAACCTGTTTTTCTCTACCCTAAGGAGTCTCAAAGTGGCTTACAACTGCCTTTCCCTTCCTCTCCCTACAACACCCACCTTGTGAAGTAGGTACAAATGGGTATTAAAAAGGCCTGCATGGATAATGAATAAAGTAATGGAAGCAATAAAAGGTAAGAAGAATTCTTTTAAGCCGTGGAAGGATAGTCTGAGTAAAGTAAATACAAGGGAGCACAGACTGTGGCAGATAAAATGCAAGTAGGTTATCAAACAGGCAAAAAGGGACTATGAGGAACATATTGGGGGGGGGGAAATATATATAGACCAATAATAAAATATTCTTCAAATGCATTAGTAGCATAGGGAGACAGTGGAGCCCTTGGATGACCAAGGGGTAAAAGGATTACTAAAGGATGATAGGAAAATGGCAGAGAAGCTGAATGATTTTTTTTTTTTGCCTCTGTCTTCACTGTGGAAGATGTGAGGTGCTTGCCCACTCCAGAACCCCCAATTTCAGGAGGGGTGTCGAAAGACCTGAGTCAGAATGAGGTGACAGGGAAGTCCTACAACTGATGGATAAATTAAAAACTGACAAATCGCCAGGCGCAAATGGTATACGTCCAAGAGTTCGGAAAGAACTCAAATGTGAACTTGTGGATCTCCTGACAAAAATATGCAATTTATCATTAAAATCTTAGCCAGGCCCCTTTCCTCCATGCTTTCAATCCCCCTCAAAACCCCATGTATAAGCCAGATATCTGTAGAATTTTTGTGGGCTCTCCTGCTCCAGATATTGAGTAACAGAACTATATCTAATCTCATATATCTTGTTGCTTATTCATCAGCAATTCTCAGAGAAAATACATAATTTGGCTCTGTTCATTTTTTCTTATCATTGACTCCAATTTCTACTTTATAATTAACTCAGCCTATTCTGTTGGTTGGCCAACAGGGTTTTTCAAGGTCCCAGAGCTATGGAAATAATTTTGCTCTTAAATATGGGCAAATGATTGGGGAGTGCAGAAGTCTTTATGGCTTTTTCTCCTAGCAATGCATTTACTGTACACAAAATGAGCACTGATAAGGAAGCTGATGGATTGTGCATTTCTGTGGATTTATTATCAGGCATGGTAGCAATGATGCCATTAAACCACAGTTTTGTTTAAATGGGGAAGGAAAAATAGGAATTTGTTTCAGAGTTTAAATTGCTTTAGCCAAAGTTGCCCTACATAAAAGAGATTTAAAGAAAAGGTTTCATGGTTGTTGTCGTCATTATACCGTGAAAGTAGTATAATGACTGTTTAAGGGTTTTTTTTGTTGTAAAGCTAAATTTCCCTTAGGGTACTGAGCACTATTATCTAAAATTTACACTCTGTTTATTTAACACAGTCCAGTTGAAGCTGGATCCTGGCTAAAGCTTCCAGATACATTGCAAGGAAAAGGTAAAAATCTTAATTACAAACAGTTATTCAAGAACATTTTATATTCAAACATTCAAGCATAAATTAAGTACTCTTAATGCAGTTCATTGCCAGTTGGACATACCTATTCTTCAACTGTAAGCTGCAAGACCTCTCTATTTCTCATCTAGAAAAGAGGCACAGTGCAGAAACTCTTACTACATTTCCATTGAAATGAATGGTAGTTGTATGGTGGCTTCTCTTTTAGCATCACATTGAGTTATACTGGGCCAGCTCCAGAGGTCATTTCGGGGGGGAACGCGGGGGAACGCAGTTCCCTCGGGTGAGGTGCAGGGGGGCGGGGCACATGACGAAGCCCCGCCCCCTGCTTCCGGCCGCCCCGCTTCCAGCCCTCATTCAGCCAGGAGGAGGCAGGAGAAGAGGGAGGGTAAGTTGCTTCCTCCCCGCCTCTCCCCACCCTTGCCTGCCTGGGGCCAGGGAGGGCCTTGGCGTGGCCTCCTCGCACTCCCGCTGGCCTTGCAGGACCACCGCCAAGCCCCTGATGTCAGGGGGTGTGGCATATGCTAATGAGTTATGCTAATGAGTTCCACTAGCTCTTTTTCTACAAAATGACCCCTGGCCAGCTCTCTTTGTTGCACACTAATGCAAAGAAATACAACCCAAGGGATACTATGTAGAACTAAGCTAAGGCATGGTTAGCAGGCACACAGTTTGGTAACTGGTATGGGTCTGGTCAGAGCCTGGTTGGTAGAGCTCCTCAGAACTCTGTGAATGCTCCCTGGAGTTCTATAATGGGGAAGAGCAGAATCTTATATTCTAATAGCCACTCATGGCCTCCATCTGCAGATAGCTAAATCTGCAGATCAGGGTCACATAGAGGCTAAACAGATTTTTCAGCAAACTTGGGACACTCCCAAAGTTTGCAGAAAAATTTGAAATGTTTAAAAAATACACAAGGGAGGGTTAAATATTACCTCGGTGTGCTGGAGCCTGGGAGCCACGGTGGGCCTGATGACAGTGGCAATGGTGGTGAAGCAGCCCAGGGGCCTTGCCGGTCTGTGGCTGCCAAAGAGCTTGGGGATTGTGGCAGCAACGGAGCAGCCTGAGAGCCCAGGGGCTGCATCAGGTGGTGGCTGCCATAGACCCCAGAGGCCGCAGCAGTGACAAAGCAGCCTGAGAGCTGTGCTGGACCGGGTGGTGGCTTGCTGAGACCCTAGGAGCCATGCCAGGCTTGATGGTGGCTGCTGGAGACCCTGGGGGCTATGACAGTGACAAAGCAGCCTGAGACCCCTTTCAGGCTGGTAGTAGCTGCCAGAGAGCCTGGGGGCTGTACCAGGTGCAGCAGTGGCTTCCAGAGATCCCAGGGGCATGCTGGGCCCGGCAGTGGCTGCGGGAAAGTCCAGGGGCTGCGGCAGCAACAAAGCAGCCTAGAGATTATATCGGGTCTGGCAGTGGCTGCTGCATAGTCCAGGGCCCGCTCCAGGCTTGGTGAGTGAGTGGAGGGGAGATGGGATCCCCCTGCAAGTCTCGCAGGCCCCAACATGTATTAATCTAATAAATAATATAGATGCAGCTTCCGGTCTGGCTCCCGCGAAAGGCAGACGCATCCTCGGGTCGCTCCCGAGGGCACCTTGCCCGCTCGCGGTGGAGGAGGGAATCCGCGCAAGCGGAGACCCGAACGAGCCCCTCAGATGAGAGGAGCTCGGATCCGGGGCGCTTTAGGGCGTTCCAGGGGGGAGTCTCTCTTTCGGTCGAAAGATCGGAGATTGAGACTCTCGCCATGCCCTGCCCCTTTGGACCTTGCTGCGTGAGCGACCCCGTTCTACGGGGTTTAGCGGAACCACCGGGCGTCACCGAGTGATGAAGCGAATATCCGAAAAAAATGGAAAAGAAAAGACTGGCGTAAAAAAAAAAGAAAAGAGGGGGGGCATGGACTGAGCGAATAGTGATGTTTTCCTTTGATGTACTTGAAAATAAGCAAGAAAAGGTTTTGTTTCTCTGGAGCGCATTTTAAAAACTTTACTAAAAATAAAAAAACAAGATGTCGGAGCTGGGTAAAGACAAGCGGAGGAGAAGGGAGGGACTTCCGTCTGGGCGTTTGTGTCAACGTGAGTGCCGGCTGTTTAATATTTGGACTGTGTATAGCTATGAATCCAACGGGGATTGTGAAGGAAAAGAAAAGTTTGAATTGTGACAGCGAAAAGTGCCTCATGAGCGCTTATAAAAGTCAACAATTGAAGAGGAGAATCCAGCGAAGAGATTGGGAGCGGATAAAAGCGAAATTGAAATTAATACCATTCTCAAAGCTGGAGATCTCCGGGCATGGCATGAAAGGAAGACGACTTATAGCACAGGAACTGAAAGAGTTAACAGCGACCCGAAGGAGGAGGGGAAGAAGCCGGAGGGAGAGAAAAACAGAGGAAGCCCCTCCCGTCACTGAGAGTGGAAAAGTAACCAGCACGTAAAAGAAGCGGTTTTGAATGTGCCCTGAAGAGACTTTTTAACAGAAATTCAAAGGAACATTACTAACATACTAATACAGAAAGTAACTGGAATGGAAAAAAGATGTTTGACAACACGCAGAAGAAGCCTTTGATGATTGGACATTACTAACAGTTTAATCTAACAGTTAACAGATCACTCAGCTTTCTCTTCGTCCCACTATATACCTTCCCTATTTTTCTTTTTAAGCGAAACTCCTCCCCTTTTTAGGGGAGTCAATAAAATCTTTATACAAAAATAAATAAATAATATAGATGCAAATGAATGTCATTCTCAGTGATTCACATTGGATTTTATCGGGCAAAAACAGGTCACGATTGCACTGAGGTCATTGGGGAAGGAAAAAAACAATGAGCAAAAATCAGTCAGCCAGTGATTATTTAAAAACACCATGTTTTAAAATAGTCCGTTTGGTGCTTAAGTTCATGTTCTTGCAGTTATGTAATGCATGCACAGTTTTGCACAGCCTTTTGGGAGGCATAGTCCCCCCCATGAATCATTTAATTATCTCACATAATCTCACCTTGTGAACATGCAAATGTGGTTACAAAGTAAGAAAATGAAATTTCACCACCCCAACTTCTATAGTGCCACAAAACTGTTCTGCTCCTATGGTGACAAGTTGACTGATCTGAGAATCAGCTCACAAGAGTTTGTGGCTGTCAGTCATGGTATGTTCAGCTGCCATACATGACTACCAGGATGTTCATGTGCCAGCCAGATGACTTTAGTTCAATAGAAGACTTACATATGAAGAGGCATTCTTTGCAATACTCTGAACACTAACTACTACAACACTTAGATGCTCAGCTTTGGGGTCGGTGTATAGTATTGCAGAATACAGTGCCTCATTGTGGCTTAACAGCCCCCATGTCCACTAACTCGATGTCCAACTTAATACAACAATGAGAACCATCAGTGCATATATTGTGCCACATTGTTCCTCCATCTCTTCTTCATTAATATAGAATGTTCTTCTTCATGAATATAGAAAGATAATTGAAAACAGGGGTTGCCTATTCACAAGGACATGGCTGATGCAGGTTTACCCAGACTAAGGTTCCAGCATCCAGCAATAAGGTCTGCACAGACCCTGAAATGACAAAAATTTTATCTAGGGAGTGAATGGTCAGAAACATGGATGCAATCAGTTCTACCCGATACCAATAACCTGATAAACACCAATAAAAGGCCCACATGATTTGACTTGCCATGTAAAGTATGGGAGATGACTAACAGAATACAAACAGGTTTTGGCAGAAGGGAAGACCTGTTGTTTAAATGGGGCAAAATACCAGGGCCTGAATGTGATTGTGGTGGAAGCCTGCTAAACTACTTTTCACCTGTCACAGGAATGTGAATAACATGCTTTCCAGGGAGATGTGACAGAGTTCTTTGAACTTTCCCCAGCTGCAATTGAAAATTTAGATATTAATATTTAGAGTGGGTTTTCAATCTGTCTGTATACTCATTGTATCAACTCGGTTACATATATTATTACATGTTTCCTGTGTATCATTTTGCCATATGATAAATAAATAAATAGTAAAACATTAGCCCTTCTGCCCTACTCGTTATAATACTTCCAATATTCCAATTGGGATTAGAACATTTTTTTTTCAGCTAACCTTATGATATTTAGAAATCAAAATTTCTCACATTTTAATAGAAGGTATGTTTTGGTTCTTCTAGCTACTAATCTTATAACCACTTATGACAACAAATAATCACCCATGGACATAAAAACATTGAGTTCATTGCCACAGGAGGTGGTGGTGGCTACAAGCATGGATGACTTCAAGAAGGAATTGGATAAACATATGGAGCAGAGGTCCATCAGTGGCTATTAGACACAAGGTATAGATAAGAACTCTCAGTCTGGGGCAAGTGATGCACTGTATTCTTGGTGCTTGGGGCGGGGGCAACAGTGGGAGGGCTTCTAGTGTCCTGGCCCCACTGATGGACCTCCTGATGGCACCTGGTATTTTTGGCCACTGTGTGACAGAATGTTGGACTGGATGGGCCATTGGCCTTATCCAACATTGACTTCTCTTATGTTCTTATGTTGTTCATGATTTAGTCTAAATTGATCCCTAACTGCTCTACTTGCTTTAGCTTTGAGATTGTCAGAGATCTAGTATAAATACTATATTGTGCTATAATCGCACAGAAAAATTATTTATATTTATTTATTTATTTATTATATATTTTCTAATTTATATACCACCCCTCCCCCAAAAAAGTGGGACTCAGAGAGGTGTACAACAGTATAAAAACTGAGGTAATACATGTAATTAAAACAGTATAAAATACAGAGTATAAAAAGCAAACAATTTACAACTGAAAACAGTAGATCCAGCGTTAAACCCCCAAAAGTCTGGGGCAAGTGATGCACTGTATTCTTGGTGCTTGGGGCGGGGGCAACAGTGGGAGGGCTTCTAGTGTCCTGGCCCCACTGATGGACCTCCTGATGGCACCTGGTATTTTTGGCCACTGTGTGACAGAATGTTGGACTGGATGGGCCATTGGCCTTATCCAACATTGACTTCTCTTATGTTCTTATGTTGTTCATGATTTAGTCTAAATTGATCCCTAACTGCTCTACTTGCTTTAGCTTTGAGATTGTCAGAGATCTAGTATAAATACTATATTGTGCTATAATCGCACAGAAAAATTATTTATATTTATTTATTTATTTATTATATATTTTCTAATTTATATACCACCCCTCCCCCAAAAAAGTGGGACTCAGAGAGGTGTACAACAGTATAAAAACTGAGGTAATACATGTAATTAAAACAGTATAAAATACAGAGTATAAAAAGCAAACAATTTACAACTGAAAACAGTAGATCCAGCGTTAAACCCCCAAAATACACATAACTGGGAAATGACTGATGGAAAACCTCAGCCTTACAGGCCCAGCAGAAACTAGAAAGGTCCCACAGGGTCTGTTCTCATCTGAGAGGGCATTCTAGCAGGACGAGGCTACAGTCGAAAAAGCCATCATTCTTGTGGATGCCAAACATGTGACCTGAGGGCCCAGCACCACCAATAGGCTGCAAGATGATGACTGCAGCTCCAAGGAGGATTGTAGAGGGAGAGTTGGTCCCCCAGGTGTGATGGCCCTGGACCATTTAAAGGTCAAAACTAGCACCTTGAATTTGACCTAGAAACCAATACATTGCCAATGTAGCTGCTTCAAGACAGCCCGTATATCTGAAGACCAAGATGTTCTGGTCAGAAACCTGGCAGCTGCATTTTGGAAAACCTGAAGTCTCCAAAGTGCTTTCATGGGCAGCCCTGCATAGATGCACAAGGGTTAAGCTGACACTACATATAATAAACATACAAAATTTATTAAGGTGTACACATTTTAAAAAGCTTAAAACTCATTTAAAATATTCACAAAATCCAGTGTTCTGGGTGATGCACTAAAGAAATACAGGACTTGTCATGGAAAGTTACAGCTGATCCTTGTTCACATCTGTCACTGTTGTTGCCTTCTGATAGGTGTATTGAAAATCAGTATAGAACCAAGTAGGAGGATGCCTATTTAGCTTCCAGCAACCCACAGGTGACTCCTTAGTTGTTGGCCATATGCATGGAAAGAATAAGGGCACTCAGCACTCTGCCCCAATAAACAAAGAGGGATGTAAGCCTTCTAGTAAGGGGTCCCCTTTTATTCCCCTCTGCCCACATCATGCAAATCTCCATCAGTTGGACATGGTCCACCCAAGAAATGCTCTACCACATCAATATACTAGAGATCAAAGCCATTTATAATGATCTGTTAGCCCTTCATGTACATCTGTCAGACAAAAAGACCCAAACAACCACAGTCTCACAGCCATATTTTACATAGGCAGGGTGGCACATCCTCAGTTAACTCTGTCACCTTTCCACACTGACCTGGGAATGGGTGTATGGTGTATGTTTTTGTATGTTTATTATATGTAGTGTCAGCTTAACCCTTGTGGATTCATAGCAGCTTTTTGGGTTGAGTTTTCTTTTTTTCCCTTACCCCCCCTTTTTTTCTTTTCTTCTCCCTTTTTTTCTTCCTCCCTCCTTTCTTTTTGTTCGTGTCAGCCCTGCATAGAACAAATTGCAATAGTCTATTGTGGGGTGACCGTGACATGAATCACTATGGCCAGGTCCATCTGGGATAGATAGGAGGCCAGCTGACAGGCCTGGTATAGATACAAAAAATGCCTGCCCTGCAACTGTGGACACCTGCTTGTCCACGGTATAGGACAGTAGCCAGCAGTGAGGCGTTGTGGGCGATGCCCCCCATGGATGCCCTCCACCCTGGATGGCCCCCGCCAGACCCCCCCCTGACCTTTAGGTTCCACAAAGAGATGTGCCTGCCTGTTCAGCTCTCCTCAGCAGCAGTGTGGAGTGTTGGCAGGCTGGCGCAGGTGCAGTGAGGTGCCAGGGCAGGCCATTAGAGAATGGCTGCACCTGCGCTGGCCAGGCCAGCCCCCATTCTGCTGCTGAGGGAAACCAAGGCAGGCAGGGTGGTGAGCGGCGCTTTCCCCCCTCTTCTTCCTTGGATGCTGCTGCTGCTTCTGCCGGGGCTGCCTTAGGCCACTTGGTTCTGCTCTTCTGTGCCACACCATTCTGGCTGCTGCTGCTCCCCCCCCCAGGTGGTGAGCAGCACTTTCCTTCCTGAGCTGTGTCCTCTTCCTGGTACCGTGGCCTCTTCAGTGCCTGCCTGGCCCATCCCAGTATTGCTTAAGCTGTGGTAAGGGATGAGCGAAAGAGAGCTACAGAAATCGCTTTGGGCCAGCTGCAGGTACATTAATTAATTTACTTATTGAATTAGTGCCCTTGGCACCCCCCTAATGAAAAAAAATCCTGGCTCTGGGGCTGCCAAGGTAAGAGAGGCATTCAGCCAGACCCTCAGACTCCTTATGGAGTCCACTAATGAGAACTGGACCCCATCCGGAGCCGGAAGCTACAATATCCCCACAGGCCTAGTCTTACCCAGCCACATGACTTCCGTTTTCGATGGATTAGGTTTAAACTGGCTGTACTTCAACCATTCAACCACAGTGTGCGGGCACTGGATCAGAGAAGAGAGAGCTGCTTCTGGTTGTTTATTCAACAGGGTTGTTAACAACATAAGAACATAAGAGACGCCAATGTGGATCAGGCCAAAGGACCATCCAGTCCAACACTCTGTCACACAGTGGCCAAAAATACCAGGTACCATCAGGAGGTCCACCAGTGGGGCCAACACATTAGAAGCCCTCCCACTGTTGCCCCCCTCAAGCACCAAGAAGACAGAGCATCACTTGCCCCAGAGCCCCTATCTATACCTTGTGGCTAATAGCCACTGATGAACCTCTGCTCCATATGCTTATCTAATTCCCTTTTGAAGCCGTCCATGCTTGTAGCCGCCACCACTTCCTGTGGCAGTGAATTCCATGTGTTAATCACTCTTTGGGTGAAGAAGTACTTCCTTTTATCCATTCTAACCCGACCGCTCAGCAATTTCATTGAGTGCCCACGAGTTCTTGT
Source organism: Gekko japonicus (assembly GCF_001447785.1). NCBI lineage: Eukaryota > Metazoa > Chordata > Lepidosauria > Squamata > Gekkonidae > Gekko > Gekko japonicus. Next base: position 160,600 of record NW_015162548.1, on the reverse strand, counting down.
ATTGTGAGAAAGGGAGAAAAGTACCTCTTTCTCTACCTGCTCTATCCCATGCATAATCTTACAAACCTCAATCATGTCACCACTCAGTCGTTGTTTCTTCCCATCTTTGACAGATCCCTTTGGAGTGCCTCACAATCCTCACTGGTTTTCACCACCCTGAACAACTTTGTATCATCCGCAAATTTAGCCACTTCACTGCTTACTCCCAACTCCAAATCATTAATGAACAAGTTAAAAAGCAGTGGACCAAGTACTGATCCCTGTGGTACCCCACTGCTTACACCCCTCCACTGGGAGAACTGCCCATTTATACTCACTCTCTGTTTTCTATTAATTAGCCAGTTTTTGATCCATAAAAGGACTTGTCCTTTTATCCCATGATTTTTGAGCTTACTTAGGAGCCTTTGATGAGGAACTTTATCAAAAGCTTTCTGGAAGTCAAGGTAAACAATATCTATTGGATCCCCCTTGTCCACATGTTTGTTCACCCCCTCAAAGAACATTAACAGGTTAGTGAGACAAGATCTTCCCTTACAGAACCCATGTTGAGTCTGCCTCAATAGGTTTTGTTCATCTATGTGCCTACTAATTCTTTCCTTAATAATGGTTTCCACCAATTTACCCGGTATCGACGTCAGACTGACTGGCCTGTAATTTCCCGGATCTCCTCTGGAACCCTTTTTAAAGATGGGAGTGACATTAGCTATCTTCCAGTCCTCAGGAATGGAGGCAGATTTTAATGAAAGATTACATATTTTTGTAAGGAGATCCACAAGTTCACATTTGAGTTCTTTCAGAACTCTCGGATGTATGCCATCTGGGCCTAGTGATTTATCAGTTTTTAAGTTGTCTATCAGTTTTAGGACCTTCTCTCTCATCACCTCAATCTGACTCAGGTCTTTCAACAACCCTCCTGAAATCAGCGGTTCTGGAGTGGGCAAGGACTTCTCATCTTCCACAGTGAAGACAGAGGCAAAAAATGCATTTAGCTTCTCAGCCATTTCCCTATCATCCTTCAGTACTCCTTTTACCCCTTGGTCATCCAAGGGCCCCACTGCCTCCCTGGCTGGTTTCCTGCTTCTAATGTATTTGAAGAAAGTTTTATTGTTGGTCTTTACATTTTTTGCTATATGCTCCTCATATTCCCTTTTTGCCTGCCTGACCACAGACTTGAATTTTATTTGCCATAGCCTGTGTTCCCTTTTATCAGCCTCACTGTGAATAGCTTTCCACTGCTTAAAGGAATTGTTCCATTCATTGACTTCCTATGATTCTCACAAAAGGATTTGGCGCATTCAGATCGAAAGCCTTGACTGTAAAGTAATTTGCATACTTTAAAAAAGTTATTTAAAAGACTGCAAAAGTGCTTCTCATACTGGTATTTACTGGCAAAGACCTCTGCTTTCTTTATTGGGACACACCAGCTGTTTGTGGCACCAGCAGGAACTGGTTTGTGTTTGTGCTTGTAGCGAGGGGAAGCCTTCAGAAGGGAAGCAAATAACATTCCTTGCTCTCATATTGCTTCCTAATATTCTAAATGATTCTTGTGACCTTTTCTTAGATAAGGTCTCACACCCCCACTGACTGCAGGAGGCCTTTTGTTTGTGACAGCATGAAATCCCTGATAATATTTTTATTTGGCCATGCTGCTTCCTTTTCCAATTAGACTGAAATTCATAAATCTGTATTCCTCACATTTTAAAAAAAATCCTAATCAGGGCTATTAGGTGTAGATTAAATTGGCCATTTTCTCTGATTCAGTAGACAATAGTTTCTTATGTAAGTCATGTGTTCTTCTTACATCCTTCTTCGGAAAGCTCTTTCATACTCCATGGCAGCCACGCTTGTCAGAGCTGGATTGTGCAGTTACACTTGCAGATTCCATTAGTTAAAATACATACAGTGTAAAGATGTTTCTAATAGGGTTGTCAAGAGAAATGCTCTAAACGCCTCCTTACCCAGTTTCTCCCTGACCTCTAACAATTATTTTCTTCTCCTCTTTTTAGGAATTTTGAATCAGTTTCTAATCAATTCCATGAGGGTCTGCAAAATTTCAGCGTTTCACAGTGTAGAAGTTCAGAGGCAGGCAATGTCTTCCCGGAGAGAAGCACTGGCTTCTCTGGTTCCCTTGATGGTGTGGCAGAAGGTTAGGGGCAAGAGTGGGAAAGCAGGGAAAAGTAATGGGATGGTAGCCCCAATACATGGGGGCAGTGATGGAGACTATCTCAGACAAAAAAAAAATGATTTCATCCACTGTTGAAAGCAACTTTTAATCTAAATAAACACACAAAATAAGAAAAATGAAGGAATGGGGAACAAGGAGACATGGATCTAAAAAACTTGTGAGATTTACACATATAAAACAACAAACACTACTGCTGCACATTTTTGCTTTTATTGTATGGCTTTCATTATCTAAAGCAATACATTTACGAAGGATGTTTCGAGCTGATCATATAGAAATAGTGAACAGTTGATAAGAACATGTGTCCCCTCTTACAACCCATGGCAATCACTCTATTTGCCCAGGTATTCTGAATAAAAGCCTTCAATTTGTTTTTCTGTCATTTTTCTTATTGTTTCATGATTTATGGTGCAGGTAAATATTTTAGTGTCTTATTATGAAAAGACCAAATAATTCTCTGTTTTAGAATGACTGTGTCTCTCTATGGGTAAGAAATAAGAAGTCAAATCAAGCAACTAATTGGGACACAATGCAAACAATGATCCTTTGAAGGCCAAACTAGATGTTACAGAGACCATGAGTATGGCTACCAATGCCATTTTAGAGAAGAGTGTAGACATTTAAAAATGCCTCAGAGTCCAGATTCTCTCAAATTGACTTTAGAAACACCACCAGCAATGTGAGAGCTGCTCAAGTTTGATCCCATGACTTGGAAAGATGTCTGAATGACACAGCCATGAGAATGAAACCAGTGGCATCATCTTTCCCACATAAATCACTTCTCCCCCTTCTGGAGGTGTCAGTTCTACAGGTATGAACCACAAATTAAAACAGAGATTAAAATTTTTAAAGCCAATAAAAATGAATTTTAAAAAACCCTTTAGCTATAAAAACAGGACCAGACACATAGATAATAATATAACAAATCATTAAACCCCAGGTAAACAAGAATGCTTTTGTCTGGTGCATAAATAACAAGTAACAAAGGTCCCTGGTACATAATGGTGGTGAAGTAATTTATCAAACAAGGGGCCACCACTGAAAAGGTCATGTCACTTGTATATTAAATGTGTTGTATTTTAGTAAACCATGGGCACATTCAACAGGGTCTTAGATTATGATCTTAACATCTGGGAGGCAACAGTCTTTTAAATATTGGCTCCTGCCCACATGGTTTCATAATTCATTCAACCTTCCCCCCCCCCACCATCTGTATGGGACTGACTCACAAAAAAAGCATCTCTAACGTGAGTAGCAGGGGAGGGAAGGCAACATGGTATGGTACATGTACAGAACATGTACTATAGCCTGACCTCAGCAGATTTGCTATGCAGGATCAGTACTTGGAAGGGCAACCACCAAGGAAGACTCTGCAGAGGAAGGCAATGGCAAACCACCTCTGCTTCTCGCATGCCTTGAAAACCCCTTGCTGTGGTTGACATAAGTTGGCTGCAACTTGACAGCACTTTATGCACACACAACATGACCCATGAGCACCTCAGCTTTTTTCCCATCTAGGCAAGTTTGTCAAATGGAATGTATTGATCAGGTTTAAACATTTAATACAGTTATATACACCCTTCTAGTGCCACTGACTTCAATGAATTTAGAAGGATGTAATTCTGCTTAGGATGGCACTGTCTTTGTGGCACTTTGGGATTTTTAAAAACAGTACATAGTAAAAAGAAATGAACCCAATCCACTATGTGGTCACACAGACTAAATAATTCACTTTCAATCCACTTTCAGAGTATTTTCCAACTAGATTTTACTGTTTGGTGAACTGGCAAAATCCAGTTGGAAAGTGCATTGGAAGTGGATTGAAAATGGATTATCTAGTGCGTGTGACCAGGGGTCTTGTTGTAGAAAAAGAGCTGCCGGAGCTCATTAGCATAACTCATTAGCATAACTTATTTGCATATGCCACGCCCCCTGACATCACCGGAAGTGACAGAAGGCCACACCCCCTGACATCACCGGAAGTGTGTCAGAAGGCCCGGCTACTTACCCTCCTGCTTCATCCTCATTCCCAAACGGAATGAGGATCGAAGCAGAGGGCGGGGTAAAGAAGGGGGCGGGGCTTCACCACGTGACCGCCCCGCCCCCTAGAGGTTCTCTTCCGGAGCTCCGTACCTGAGCGCTCCCCCCCGACTAGAGCCCTGCGTGTGACCACAGCCTACATGACACATTATGCGTTAAAGGCATTTTCTCTGTTATTCACATCTTGACCCCTAAAACATCATGTATTAGTATTATATGCAAAGGTTTAACAATAATGTCTGAATGATAATCCAAAAGGAAAAAGAGCAAAAAAGACATGTACAAGAAAGCACAAAAGGTATTGAGTACTGCCTGCAGGTGGCATGCCATTTCCCTTTTAAGTTGGAGCAAAGGAGGTTTTCTTTGCTCTGCTTTGAAAGGGAGTCCCAAAAGTCATGCTCGTAAAAGACATGGTATTTTAGTTTTAGGTAAGCATTACTATTGTCCAGAGCACAGCCATCTTAGAATCATATAGGCTTTTCTGCCTTTTCCAGAAGCACAAAAGACAACCTGTTTCTCTGGAAAGAAGTTTATCTTATTGTGTGAGCAAAAGATAATCAGAAGATTGGCTTATTGTCCTCAAAGGTCAGTCGTTTGTTTGTTTCAGAAGAAGACCCTCCAGACCCCCGTGCTAAGGGGAACATACAGTATCAAGATCCAGACATCTGCCCTGTTATATCTGGCAAAACACCTGCAATATGTACAGAACATGTAGCACATGCAGTCATGCATGTGGTTATATATGTCCAGGGTGACATAGTGCAGGTGTGATCAACCATTAGTTTGAACAGTCTAGAAAAGCCTTTACAGCAGGAAGGGGCCAATCCTTTTTTTGGCAGAGGAGGTTGTGCCAGCCTGTCATAAAGACTCCAGGAATCTTAAGCATGCAGTGTGTTCTTTCTCTGTGTTTGTAGGAGTCTGTTGTATTGTTCTCTTACCTTTGGGAGGTGGAAAGGGACTTCTGAAAAACACTCTGTCTTTTCCTTGCTTAATAAACTATGATTTAACTGTAAACTTGGTTCTGTGAATCTCTGGGTAGAGTGGGGGAGTGGGAATTTCCTAACATTGCATGATCCTCCTAGCTCTCCGACAAAGGCCTGATCCCCCCACCCTGAGAGATGATGTATAATTTGACCTCTAAGAGGATTCCCCTTGGGTAGCAGTGTTAGTTGGTGGGTCCACCTGCTGCAAGCCATCCCTCCAAGGGAGGACAGCTCCAAGGAATGCTCAGACCCAGAATTATACCTTACAGAGGTAATTAATCTGAATTTTCTCTCGCTTCATTTTTATATTTCTGGAGGTGATACATTCACATAGTTTGTAGCAAATTTTAATACTTTCAATATATCTGTATATTTTTCATTATTGATATACATTTGTTTACATTGATATAATATCACAACAAACCAGTCTTAATGTAACTGTAGTATGCTTATAGCAAGATCTTTTTTGGGGGTGGGATCAGTGTGCAGGAGAAGACATGGGCAATTGCATTACTAAAACACAAAAAGAATTGTGATGCAATGATACATATAATCACATCAAGAGATTACATGCAAACCTGTAACTAAGAGGGGGAAAGATGTACAGGAACTGAAAGTTTAGAAGTTGCACAAAGGATACATGTTCCAGTTCTGGAATAAGTTTGATGAATTAATCAAAAAGCAATCTTGGTGCAACTGTTTAGTTATAGCAAGATTCTTCAGAGGGTTCATTGTGCAGGGCAGGACGTGTGCAGCTGCACATGTTCCAATTTTGGAAACGTTTTCAGAAATTCTCCTGATTAAACCAGAATTAAGAAGAAGTGGAACATGGCAGAGAGTGAATTTCTGGAATATTCATTGTTCATATTACATTTGGTTCCAAATTAACTGTCACCAGTTGTGAATGAGATGTTCAAGTCATTCTGGTCAGTTTTCTGAAAGCATCAACAAAGCATACTACAGCAATGGAAAACAGCATATAGAATGTCAAGAACTATTAGGGAAAAGATAGGAGAAAAAGAAAGAATATAAAATAACATCTCTATATAAATCAGTGGCATGCTCATACCTTGATTACGATGTACAGATCTTATCATTCCATTTCAAAAAGTGTCTAGTAGAAATGAAAAGCGACTGAGAAGGGCAATCAAAATGACACGGTGATATAAATATTTCCCAGGTATATAAAAGATAGTTGTCATCCTATGGAATTAATGTAGCAACAAAATTTCAACAAAGGGATGTACACAAGACCGATCCCCTGTCTCCCCCCCCCAAAAAAAAACTCGCCTTGACCTGGTGTGATTTTGTCAGAGGGTAGAAATGGATTTAAAAATATTGTAAATGCTTTTATTATGTTTTAGATATGTTGTTAGTTGCCGTGTTAAAAATATAAATAAAGTCTCACAGGAATTCAAGTTTAATAAGCATATTAATAAGCATATTATTGCTAGAAGAAGTGGGAAGTCATATAGCAGTTTTTAATGCCCTCCTGCCATCAGTTTGTGTGACTTATGTTTATTGCAAAAACAGATCTTGTGTTTATCTCTTGATCAAGGTAACGGTTTGAAAGACAGTACACTTGTTGTTCATATTATTGGAAAGACATTGTTGTTTAAGATCAAAATGAATGCTTGCCCAAATACATAACTTCTAGTTTAAAGCCAAACAGTTTAGGAATTATCTTTTTTGTTGTTCAGTCGCACAGTCGAGTCTGACTCTTCGCGGCCCCATGGACCAGTTCATGCCAGGCCTTCCTGTCTTCCACCTTCCTCTGAAGTTTGCTCAATTTCATGTTCGTTGCATCGATGACACTGTCTAACCATCTCATCCTTTGCCGTCCCCGTCTTCTTTGACCTTCAATCTTTCCCAACATCAGGGTCTTCTCCAGGGAGTGCTCCCTTCTCATTTGGTGGCCAAAGTATTTGAGCTTCAATTTCATTATCTAGCCTTCCAGGGTTGATTTCTTTTAGGATTGACTGATTTGATCTTCTTGCAGTCCAAGGGACTCTCAAGAGTCTTCTCCAACACCATAGTTCAAAAGAATCTATTCCTCGGCACTCAGCCTTCCTTATAGACCAACTCTCGCAGCCATACATGACTACTGGGAATACCATTGCTTTGACCATGCGGACTTTTGTTGGCAGGGTGATGTCTCTACTTTTTATCATGCTGTTTAGGTTCGCCATCGCTTTCCTCCCAAGGAGCAGGCGTCTTTTAATTTCATGGCTGCAGTCACAGTCTGCGGTGATCTGGGATCCCAGGAACGTGAAGTCTGTCACTACTTCCACGACTTCCCCTTCTATTTGCCAAGGAGTGATGGGGCCGGATGCCATGATCTTAGTTTTTTTGATGTTGAGCTTCAAGCCCACTTTTGCGCTCTCCTCTTTTACTCTGAGCAAGAGGCTCTTTAGATCCTTTTCACTTTCAGCCATTAGAGTGGTATCATCTGCATATCTGAGGTTGTTGATCTTTTCCCCAGCAATCTTAATTCCCGCTTGTGATTCATCCAGGCCAGCATTTCGCATGATGTACTCTGCATATATATTAAATAAGCAAGGTGACAGTATACATCCTTGTCGTACTCCTTTTCCTATGCTGAACCAATCAGTTGTTCCGTATCCGGTTCTAACTGTCGCTTCTTGGCCCTTATACAGGTTTCTCAAGAGACATGTGAGGTGGTCTGGTACTCCCATCTCTTTAAGGACCTGCCATAGTTTGTTGTGATCCACACAGTCAAAGGCTTTAGCATAGTCAATGAAGCAGAAGTAGATATTTTTCTGGTACTCTCTTGCTTTCTCCATAATCCAGCGAATGTTGGCAATATGATCTCTCGTTCCTCTACCTCTTCGAAACCCAGCTTGTACTTCTGGTAGTTCTCTATCCACGTACTGTTGAAGCCTAGCTTGTAGGATCTTGAGCATGACCTTGCTAGCGTGTGATATGAGTGCAATTGTGCGATAGTTTGAACATTCCTTGGCATTGCCCTTCTTTGGGATTGGAATGTATACTGATCTTTTCCAATCCTGTGGCCACTGTTGCGTTTTCCAAATTTGCTGGCAAATGGAGTGCAGAACTTTAACAGCATCCTCTTCTAAGACTTTGAATAGCTCAGCTGGGATACCATCACCTCCACTAGCTTTGTTGTTAGTAATGCTTTCTAAGGCCCATTTAACTTCACATTCCAGGATGTCTGGCTCGAGGTCAGTGATTATACCGTCGTGGTTGTCAAGGACATCGAGGTCTTTCTTGTATAGTTCTTCTGTGTATTCTTGCCATCTTTTCCTAATCTCTTCTGCTTCTGTTAGGTCCCTACCGTTTTTGTCCTTTATCATGGCCAGCTTTGCATGGAACGCTCCCTTGATTTCTCCAATTTTCTTGAAGAGATCTCTAGTCCTTCCCATTCTATTGTTTTCTTCTATTACTTTGCACTGTTCATTCAGGAAGGCCTCCTTATCTCTCCTTGCTGTTCTCTGGAAATCTGCGTTCAGTTGGGTAAATCTTTCCTTTTCGCCTTTGCCTTTCGCTTTCCTTCTTTCCTCTGCTATTTGTAAAGCCTCATCAGAAAGCCATTTTGCTTTCTTGCATTTCTTTTTCTTTGGTATGGTGGTGATTGCTGCCTCCTGTACGATGTCACGAACCTCTGTCCATAGTTCTTCAGGCACTCTATCTATCAAATCCAGACCCTTGAATCTATTCTTCACCTCTACTGTATATTCATCAGGGATGCGATCTAGGTCAAACCTGAATGGCCTCGTGGTTTTCCCAATTTTCTTCAGTTTAAGTCTGAATTTTGCAATGAGTAGCTCATGATCTGAACCACAGTCAGCTCCAGGTCTTGTTTTTACTGACTGGATAGAGCTTCTCCATCTTTGACTGCAAATTATATAGTCAATCTGATTTCGGTGTTGCCCATCTGGTGATGTCCATGTGTAGAGTCGTCTCTTAGGTTGTTGGAAAAGGGTGTTCGCTATGACCAGTGTGTTCTCTTGACAAAACTCTGTTAACCTTTGCCCTGCTTCATTTTGCTTTCCAAGGCCAAACTTGTCTGTTATTCCGGTTACCTTTTGACTTCCTACTTTAGCATTCCAGTCCCCTATGATGATGAGGACATCATTTTTTGGTGTTAGTTCTAGGAGGTGTTGTAGGTCTTCATAGAACCGGTCCACTTCAGCCTCTTCTGCATCAGTGGTTGGGGCATAGACTTGGATTACTGTGATGTTGAATGGTTTGCTTTGGAATCGGACCGAAATCATTCTGTCATTTTTGAGATTGTATCCCAGCACTGACTTTTGCACTCTCTTTTTGACTATAAAGGCCACACCATTTTTTCTATGGGATTCCTGGCCACAGTAGTAGATATAATGGTCTTGTGAGTTAAATTCGCCCATTCCTGTCCACTTTAGTTCACTGATTCCTAAGATATCGATGTTCAGTCTTGCCATCTCATTTTTGACCACGTCAAGCTTACCTTGATTCATAGATCTTACATTCCAGGTTCCTATGCAGTATTGTTCTTTGCAGCATCGGACTTTCCTTTCACCATCAGACACATCCACAACTGAGCGTCCTTTCGGCTTTGGCCCAGCCACTTAACTCTTTCTGGGGTTACTTGTACTTGCCCTCTGCTCTGCCCCAGTAGCATATTGGACACCTTCCGACCTAAGGGGCTCATCTTCTGGCGTGATATCTTTTAGCCTTCTGTTACTGTCCATGGTGTTTGTCCATGGGGTTTTCTTGGCAAAGATACTGGAGTGGGTTGCCATTTCCTTCTCCAGTGGATCACACTTGGTTTATGTTCTCTGCCGTGGCCTGTCCATCCTGGGTGGCCCTCCACGGCAGAGTTCACAGCCTCATCAAACCACACAAGCCCCCTCGCCACGACAAGGCAGTGATCCATGAGGGGGAGGAATTATCTAGTTGTCGATAAACAGGCCAATCTCCTAGGCATTCATGAAATCCGTATCTTCTGAGAAACAATGGTAGATTTTCAACATATCTACTATCCAGGATTTCTGTTAGTAGCACAAGATAGTATCAGTAGCATCTACAAAGAATAACTTTGCTTTCAGGCCTTCATCTTAAATAAGTGAACTTACCAAGACAGAAGAATGACTAGGGCTGCGGTCACACAGAGCATTAGCCATGCTACAGAGACGGAAGATAGGTGGATTTTCCAGGCACGATCAAACCGCAACATCTGGGAAGTGTAGAGCTCCCATGGTGAACCCAAGGCTTCCCGCCGAAGATGTGCCTCTGAGGTACTAGTTTCCGGAAACCACGGGGCAAGGGCGGGCTTCCGATCACGTTTCTGGTGGTAGCTCGTGGCATCCAGCGCCCGCCCATGTCCTGTCATGAAAAGGTTTTTTTCCAAGTCTCCATGGGATGCACACAAGCACCCAACGGCGCATGCGCACACTTCGGTAAAAAAAACCCCGCCGCGCCGCTTCTTTGCCACGCTGCAGGATTGACATATGATCGGCACCTCCCCCCGAACCACCGGACGTCGGCAGGACGTTTGATCCGGCAGCCGCGCGGTGGTTCGCTCCGGGGCAAACAGCCATGCCTCCCCCCCCCGCGATATCTAGCCTGTGTGACCGGGGCCCTCAGTAACTATCTGCTTCATTATGTACGGTATGACTACTCAATCAAAGCTGGTACAACATATGGTGGAAAGTGTTGTCAAATTGCAGCCAGTTTGTGGCATCCCTGTAGGGTTTTCAAGGCAAGAGATGAACAGAGGTGGTTTGTAATTGCCTTATTCTGCATAGCAACCCTAGATCTCCTTGGAAGTCTCCCATTTATGTACTAACCAAGGCCAACCCTGCTTAGCTTCCAAGAGATGAGCCATCCAGGTAAGCTTTAAAAATTCATGGTAGAAGGCAGACAAAAATTTACCCAGAAAATTAACCTGAGGGCCAAACGAGACACCTCATGGCCACCACAAGGTCACCACCAGCATGTTCAAGTTAATGAAACTACTCAAGAGACGGGGTGGGTAAAAGTGCCACTTGTTGGATCTGGACTCTGAAAAGGCAGTTCTGCCAGCTCTAGTTTTACAGCAGCTGGAAACAGCTAAGGCCAAAATGCAGCAGGGGAGAGACACTGCAGAAGAACTGCGCCTATTGATTTGAAGTAATGAGCCTTTTCTTCAGCTGCAAGTTTCTACTTTGTATGTATTGCTGAAATTTCCAGAAGAGTTATGTACATTTACTGCTGTTCACACAATTAACCTTTCAGATCTCCCTCCATTTTGTACTTTCAATCTGCAATCTATGTGTTTAGGTGGGGAGTCTAGGCCAAGTTTAATCTTCAATAAAGCATCAGAGCTTATTGACAAAGTAGCACTAAACTGAAATATCAAGGGATAATGCCTTCCATACAATTAGCTCCAACCTCATTGGGATGTGTGTGTGTATATACAGACACAGAAACATTGACAGTGACACTTACGTTTTTTTGTAGTTCAACAAAATGATGAGGCTTGTCAGAAAGGCCCTACAGTCAAACATAAAAGAAGAAAAATCATTAGATGAGGCATTATGGTAGTTAAGGAAATACACACACACACACACACAGAAACACTGACAGTGACAATTTTATTTATTTTTTTGTAGTTCAACAAAATGATGAGGCTTGTCAGAAAGGCCCTACAGTCATACATAAAAGAAAAAAAATCATTAGATGAGGCATTATGGTAGTTAAGAAAACAATAAAAGAATCTCAGGAAACATTCATTCATGCAAAACAGGACTGCAAGAGATTCATTTATTTGGTAAAATGTCAAGGTATAAGAGTGTATTCAGTCTTAAAAATTATCTTTCTGTGCCAGGAATATGACCATAATGTTCATTAGATATGTAAATAACAGCAATAATGTAAAAAAAAAAAATGAACGAATTCCACAAGTTCACCATAATCCTTAAAAGAAACATAAAAACACTAGATATTCAGCATTTAAGGAATAACAACCAATTCAAGAGCAGAAGGGAAATGTGGTATAGCCCTTTCATTTGGGATACAGGGAAGAGGCATATACCATGTCTGAAATGCCCCTTCATGTTAAAAAAAAACAACTCTATGCAATTCAAAGTTTGCATTTTAGGGGGCAGAGTTTCTCCTACTTAAAATGTGTTGCTAGTAGTATGTGCAAGTTGTTTTAGCATTACCAAGATACCATGTAAAATGCACATGTAAGAAATCCCTGCCAAGAGGGATTATTATTAATGTATTTATTATACACCTCAAACAGAAAACTTGTTCCTAGGGCACCTTATAATGAACACTGAAGTAAAATAAATATCTAAAATATGAAAATATAAATCTAATCAGAACACAGAAAAGCAGAAAGCAGCAGAAAAATGGAAAAGTCAAACTGGTAATGCTTTAAAACTACTAATCAGTCACCAGAGTTAGAAAATAATTAAACAGCAACAGACAAAACATAATTCTTCTGCATGAGAGGAGGAAAAACCTTACTTGAAAGTAAATTGGTTTTCATCTACCACTGAAAAACCAACCAATCTAAAGAGAGCAGATTCCAAATTCTGGGGGCCAAAAATGAAAAGGCCACCAACCTCAGCTCCAAAATTGACAGGGGTAGGGCCTAGGGATGGGCATGAACCACATTTTTGCAGTTTGATTTCTGGTTCAAGACTGAACCACGAACGGAACCAAAAGGGTATGCCAGTCCCAAGTTGAACTGTTTGTATAGGTTTGTGTGCCATTTAACATTTAAAAGCAGGGGAGAACAGAAAGCAGGTGTTTAAATGGCTTTGAGCCATTTAAACCCTCTGGTGCTGCTCCCCGCCAGTTTGAAGCATGGAAAGAGAGCAAAACCAGAGGGCTAAATATGGGGTGTGGCCAGCAGAAAGGAAGGGGTGAAATGTCCCCTGGGAAGCCACTTCACCCCTTCCTTTCTGCTGGCCCAGCTGTCTCGGGCCCGCTCACACAGCCCATTTAAAGGGTCAGTGCTAGGCACCCTAAGCAGCTGAGCTGGCACGGAGACTTCTCCCTGCCAGCCCAGCTGTCTTGGGCCCACTCAAGCAGCTCATTAAAAAAAAAAGCTTTTGCTTCATGGTAGTGTAGGACTTTTGTAAAATAAATAAAAATAAATTAGATGTCAAGGAAAGCTGATGGTATAATTTCACCTCTATTGCACTCAGCATGTTGGGGCCTTCTGAACTGTATCCCCCACCCATGCACACGCACTTCCACATCAACACCATTTCCATTTATAAGCTGAATCCTGAGTGCAGCATGCTTCATATACCTTTTCATTGGGGATAAGCAGATTTCCACATTTCTATCCCATTTGGATTTGCTCCCTCTCCATTTCTAGAAATTTGATCTGAAGATCTATTGAAGATCTCTTACTGACAGATCTTAGAAAATGGGAAGGTTCATATAATAGTAGATGTTCCTTGATCATGTAGACCTCCTCTCTCCCACACTTTAAGTCATTTTTCTACTTTATGTTGTTGAAGGCTTTCACAGCCATAGTTCATTAGCTGTTGTAGATTTTCTGGGCTGTATGGCTGTGTGTGGCCACCAGTGCTGGATTTATGTATAGGCTAAGTAGTCTGAAGCCTGGGGCCTCTAAATTTAGGGGGGCTCCACAGCCCTGCCCCCCAGTAGGCAGTCTCCCCTCTTCCAAAATTGCAAACCCAAGACTTCATGTGGGGGCAGGGCAACTCGGGCCCAGCAACTATGAGACTCAGGGCCAGTCAGTGGGGCCCAATTTGAAACTCTGGGGCCCAACTGGAAATTTTTTGTGGGGCCCCAGTTCACAGCCAAAGTTTGCAGAATCTTAGAGATATAAATAAAATCCATCTAGATTGCCTTGGTGAGGGGGCCCCCTTCGGAGCGGCCCATGGGGCCCAATTTGGCCAAATTTCTCCAATTGCCTTAAGGCCAGCCCTGATGAGACTGTGCAGGGGTTGGACTGACAAGCCCTGACCCTTCTAGGTCCCTGGTGCCACCATTCAGAGTACACACTCCAGGACTCCAGAGCCAGCAGCCCAGAGTCAACAACCAGCTGCACAGCCTTCCCTAGCTCAAGGGTCAGGTCAGCAGTGGTACATGCTGCACTTTAATCAGTGGGAGAGTGCGAGTGGGGGGCCAGCTGGGGCCAATAGACCAGGCAAGCAAGTTCTCCCAAGTCCCTTCCATTCCTTCCCTCCTCCTTGGCTTGAACAGAGCAAGCACATGTGACTGGCACTGGCCTCACCCCTCCCAGGCAGGGAAATCTTTCACACTTCACAGAGACCTGCAGCAGGCACTTGCAACCCCTTTCTCAGAACATCTTGGATATGAAAAGAAATATTGATGGTGTCAATTGTCATGTCAATAAATCCAAACAATACTGCTTCAAACATTAATAGTAGATTAATTGTTCTAAAGCCATTGCAGAATCTAATCAAAGTTTTACATATTTATTTTATATAACATTTTTTGGCAGTTGGCTCTTTTAAATGGCTAGTATTGATTTTTGGATGGGAACCTGGTGTTTGCTGCTGCTGGAATTCTTAGATGAGAAATTATAGTTAATTATGCATCATTTTGCATCATTTTCAAGCCTCCTAATTGCATGTGTCTTGGAGAAAATTATTTTGAATCCTTTTGGCAATTTTGGGAGTTTATAAACTTTTGAAAATGTTTAGATTGGAAAATGATGTTGTGCTATAGGGTTGGCTTATTGGATGTGACAGAATAGACTCCATCTTGTGTTTGCTTTGGTTTAGATTATTTAGTTTAGTTAAAATGGCCACCCACCCTGGGAAGTAGGACAAAACTCCAAGGTAGGCCTACAAATCCCAGATGCTTCTATGGCCAAAAAGTGCAAGAAAGACAGGTGGCAGAAGATATATATGCTCCAGCCAGCCTGGGAGGGGGGAGTTGACCTGCAATCCTCAGAGAGGCCGGAGGCTCATGCTGCAGATTGCCCACAGGCAGAGAGAGGCCTTGGGGATCAGGGAAGGCAGCAGTGGGAAGGGATCCTCAGAGGGATCCAGAACTACCTGTAGAAGGCAGGAGGCCAGGCTGCAGGTTGGTAACTGAACCTCATCCTGAGGGAAAATAAGTATAGGGATCAGTTCAGGGGCAGAGGAACTATGTTTTGTCTTATTTTATTTGTGCCCGGTGGTGTTTTCCTTTCTGTGTTTGATTTAAAGTGCCTTTTTGTGTTTAAAATCCTGTTACTTGTAAATAGTCAATAAAATCTTTGTTCTTTGCTTAAAACTCCAATCTGGTGCGCTGACCCCGGAGTCTCCCCCACTCTGCCCACTACCAGTGACAGAAGTGCACCTGATGCCTTAGTTGCACTTTCTTCAAGAGATAAGTTTAGGATAAAATCCTTTATTCCTATATTAGATGCACTGAAGTACTGTGTACAGTGATGTTGCACAATTGTTTTCCATTCTTGCTAATCTGACAGCATCTAAGCAAGAAATTCAGCAAGGTGTTGAACTGTTGATGGAAGCATACCCAGAAGATATTGACCTGAAACTTATTGATGAACTTTTGTACTTTCACCTGTATGTGAGACAAAGCCATAGGCTTACAGAAGAGCACTCTCTGTCTCATACAGGCCTTTATCAAATTATATACAAGGAAAAAATTCAGATGACCTTTCCTAATGTGGAAGCAATCTTGCGGCTATTTCTTAGCTTTATGGTCACTAACTGCTCAGGAGAGAATAGTTTTTCAAGACTCAAAAGAATTAAAAATGAATTAAGGGCCACAATATCTCAAGAGAGGTTGTCCGCACTGAGCATTCTGTACATTGAAAGTGACAAACTTAGACAAACACATTTTGATGAAGTTTTGAATGATTTTGCTATGAGGAAGGCTAGAAATTTTTTTTTGTAGCTTTACTGTATTTGATGGTTGTAGCTTACTTCTTAATATGTATTTTAAAAATGACTGTTTAATGACAACATCAAGTAGATTCTAAAAGTGCCACACTGTCAGGTAATCATGATCATATTATTTATACTTCCCAGACAATATAATTTGTAAACTAAAGGTTGTTTTTCTTAAGAATAACATTACAATTTCATTTTCCTAAAAAATAATGCTTATTCCACAAAAGGTTTACAAAGTTCAGTTATTGCCAAAGTTTTTCATTGTTAATTTTAACATTTATGCTTTTTTTTCAATCACCATGGTATTTAACAGTAACATCTTATGTCCTTTAGAGGAGAAATTGTGATTTACAGAATTTTAAATGCCCATCAACATCCTTGGCTTCACTCAATTTTGTTTATAACATTCTTCCATTTTCTTCTAGTCATGAGGGTGGGGGATTGGGAGGGTCCTCACAAGTGGAGTAGCCTAGGGCCTCTCTTCATCTAAATCCGGCTTTGATGGCCACAATACCAAGACCATGGCCATACAGCCCAGAAAATCTACAACTAATTTTTCTACTTTGAGGAGGTTGCAGCAGAACCATCTCTAAATATCTGAATTGAGTCTCAGAGCCCAGGCATTTGCTTGGTACTGTGAACTCCGAAATGGCTCAGTTCTCTGTCTGGTTAATTCCTGAAGTCTGCTCTTCTAAAACCAAAGAATTCAGGCACTCGGAGATGGTTCTCAGAAAAGTGATCTAGGCCCTTAGAGAACCATTTCTAAGTGCCAAGATCAAATATGAGATTCAAATTTTGTCCATCTGTCCATCTGAAGCCCTTTGATGTGAAGGTAAGGGACTGAGGATTCTGTTTGGAGTCAAAATTCAATCTAATTGAATTTCATAGTCATCCCAGTTCCCATCCATGGCATCAAGAACTTAAACTCACTTGTTACTGGTCCAAAGTTAAACTTTACCAGGCATTGTTTTAGTTACAGGTACATTTCAGTCCTGGTTGCCACCAAATAAATAAATAGAAATGTGTTTGGAATGTACTTTTAGTACTAATGGAAGCCTTGTCACGAGCAAGTCTGACATGTGAAGACTGGTGAATAGCTGCCATTCTTAAAGGTGAGTATGAAGACATTTCATTCAGATTCTGCTGTGTCTGCCTCTCTCACTGCCTAAGGTGCTGTCAGTTTTGACACTCTGTGACAAATAGGGGGGATGTTGATGGGCAAAGACAAGGGGCTGCAGCAAACGCATCAGAAATCTTCCAGATCTAAAACTTGCAATATTACATCCTGGCCTCCATGAAGTCAAGCAATCAGAACTCCCAAATAAATGACAATGAACCATCATATAACCAATACTGTGTTATATTATTTTTTTCATTTGTTCCTGCAGGAAAGCATTATGCTTTAATATAACACAATATGTAGATCAACTCCCACCAAAAGAAAGGGAAACATAATAGTTGCTCCAAAGAGCTAAAATTGAAACCATATGCAATATTATTCAGAATGCAAGTATCAGCAGTAAATGAGACACTTGAAAGCAATGTTCCCTCTAAGCTCCACAGTCTTGTGAGCAGAAATTCTATCTCATGAGCGAAAAAAGCTAGTAGCATTAAAGTTGTGAGCATGTCTACATTTGACTATTGCATAAATTATTTTGTAGATTATTTCCATAACCTTGTAAAATCTCAGAATGAATTCTTTTAGACTATATTTAAACTATATTTTAAGTATTTAAACTTTATAAGAGAAAACAGAATCAAGTCAAATTTTATTACACAAAATGTTGTCCTCTGCAGTGGCCTCTGGAGCAGGCCTCTGGAGAATAGGTCTACCTGCCCCTTTCCACTATTTTGATAGACCTGGGCTCCAGAGAACACGGCAGGTCTACCACTTTCCACTACATTGGTAACCTGGCTTCTGGAGAGCAGGTCTACCTGCCCCAGTCCACTATACTGGTAGACCTGGCCTCCAGAGGACAGGTCTACCCACCCCTTTCCACTATATTGGTAATTTGGCCTATGAAGAACAGGTCTACCCACCCTTCTTCCTGGCCTCTGGAGAACAGGTCTACCTGCTCCAGTCCACTATATTGATAGACCTGGCCTTGGACTGTCACCCTGCACTGACCTATAGAAAATGTGGTAGTACTTGGGTGGGAGGACTCTTGCAGTCTACTCTCTATTTTTTAAGTGAAATATAACAACCAGCATTACAGATCAAATATAACAGAGATGGAACAATCACTGTCAGAACACTGCCTAACCTAACAAACAGGAAGTTGCTTAAATGTTAGCAACCTGTCTATACTACTTATTTATTCAGATGTTTATATCCCACTTTTCCCTGTGACTCAAGACAGTTTACAAATCATACTGAAAAGCATAATAGGGATGTACAAAAAAAATGTTTCTTTTTTCTGTCTTAATTATAGTCTATGGGGACCATTATAGTCAATGGGCACCAAAGGCTATAATGGAGAATCAATCCAGGGGTATCTTGGGCTCTGGGGGGGGGGCTGTTTTTGAGGCAGAAGCACCAAATTTGCAGCATAGCTGCTGGTGCCTCTCCCTAATACTCCCCCCCAAGTTTCAAAAATCTTGGGCTAGAGGGTCCAAATCTATGAGCCCCAGAAGGAGGTGCCCCCATCCAATGTTTCCTATGGAAGTTTGGTTGTGAACTGAACAGAAATCTTCTGAGCTGGCCTCTGAAATGCTGTGCACCAGTGCCCCCTAGTGCAGCTTAGAGGGAACCATGCTTGGAAGCAGAGCATCCAGAATATTTATCAGTTATTCCCACTTATTGGTCCTGGGTTCACCAGTCAAGGCAGATAACTGTTTAGTCTCCAGTATCTTAAAATTAGATACCACACTTTTTATGTGTATTGTCTATCATTAAAGCATGAAAAAGACACACTAATTCCCTGAATTCAATCAAACAAAATCATCACATTACACTGGATCCTTTGGCTGTACTCCTGAAAAACTCAAAACTCATCGAAACCCCATATTGCTTTCTCCATTCCCCGCAAAATAGCAGCCCTCCATCATGTCCTGTCTTTCACTTTGCACTAAAACACACAATGAACCAAGGTGGGTGGAGGTTTTGTGTTGATGTAGCCTAATAAAGTCTTGTGTATTTTCCCTCTACTTCTGTTGGGAAAGAGCACTAAGTATCTTTAACCACAGCTGGTTGCAAACAGCTTCTGTCTCACTGCTAAACAAGATAAATAATATATATTCTACACATGAATTATTCATTTTTGTAATATTTAACCAGAAACTAAAGCCGGAGTTCTTTTGCTACTGCACACTCAAAGGTTTCCTGGAACAAGTGGAAATTAGAGAGATGAAAATGCCATGCTTAACGTATTCAAAAAACCAGTCTGCTGGTACTTCCTATTTTAAGCTTTGCATCCCTGGGAGAATCCATTCATTTCTTGTTGAGCAGTAGAATGCATCATGGCTAATTATTGTTTTCAAGGGTTTTGACTTCTAGGGTCTCTTCTGCCCACAAATATATGGTTGCTATATGCCCTGACACAGTTTTGCATGAAATTAGGTCTTCAGGTGTGATTTACAATCATCTTTTGCTCATTAAAAAATTCTGTCAACTCCATTTACAAGCATTCAAGCAATATAACAGATGTAAATAATTCCACCTAGGCTATAGCTAATATGATAGATACCATTATTTCACAAAGAAAAACAAGGTATAAATATTTTAAATAAATATCTGATCAGCTTCAAGTTCTAACCTCTTAATGGCAGCAGTGTTGTGAAGCTGACTCCATTTTGTTCATGTCATCTCCTCCACGGTTCCTTAGATCAGACTAAAAACCAGGGCAGTCTCTATATGGGGATTTTTCCCCAAGTGGAACATAGCATGCTCCCACTTTATTGTGGAGCTTATGTGTAATGCTATGCTGTTTCGAGGGTGCAGGTACAAAGAAAACCTTCATTTGCTCTGACTTATAGGGGAAACAGGTCCATTCTGTATCTGGCATTTGCTCCACATTTCCCCGCTTGTCTTGGAATATCTGTTTTCATTGCATTGCCTTGGATCCTGGTTTCTGCATTGGCTAGTGTCAGCTTGCCATCTATTTTGTTTTTAGCGCTTTCTCCTGTATTGGTATGCAGAGTTTCCTGTGTCAGTACTTGCCTCAGTGGTCATTAACCACCTGAGCCAAGTAATTCATGGTGAGGTGATAAATACAGAGGGGGAAATAGGGGCAAGGGAACTGATGGAGATCAATGAAGCCATGTCAAGTTGTCTGCTTATTGTTCCCTTCGAAGCAGAAGCAGAGGAAGGAAAAGGTGAAGCTTAAAAGCACATTCACATACCCCGGGGGCAACACTGTACTGACTGTGAAGTCACCTCTAAACAGCTATAAATCTGTGCAGAAGGTACCATAAAACCCGATGAACAAAGAAAATGAAAGTGGCATGCAGTGTAGAGGGAGATTAACCTCCTGACGGTGGCTGTGGAAAAACCCGCAAGAAAATAGATGGGTGCAGAATCAGCCACATTACACTGGCTGTGGGCAGAGCCTCCACGTGAAACTTCTTCGTGCAGCTAATCCACACAAAGGGTGGAGATTAATGCTCCAGCATCCCCTATCCTTTAAGATGACTTTTTTTTTCTTTAACAACTGAGCTGCTCAACTGTTGAGGGAAGGGGATTGCTGGCTGTGGGGAGGATTCTTTGTCAATCACTGTTTTTTTTGTTGTTGTTTTTTAAATAATAATTTTATTGGATTTCCCATCAAGTTTACATACACATCAATTACAAATTTACAAAGACATCACTCTCAATAATACTAAAATATACAGTTCCAACTATAGCAGATCACCACATAGGTCATATATATCTGTTTTTGTGCCAACATAATGAGCATAAGAGAGGCAATGCCAGGAGTGAGCAGCCTAGGGATGGGGTGTGCGGATGCTGTCCATGCACACCACACTGTTATTTCCACAGTCGGGGTAGCTTCAGAGCCATTTTTAGGCTTTCACCTGCTTCACTTTATGATTCCAGGAATTGTGTAGTGAATATGTTGATGGCACACTCCGTAGTCAAACTAGTTATCTGATGACATGACAGAGTGGAGTGCTTATTGAATTGGGGGGGGGACATCCCTGCTGACCAAGCAGTGTTCCCTGACTTGCTACTCTGCACTGGTGATTTCATTGTCCATCAACACTTGGACCAATTTCCCACAAGCCACTGCTCCACCCTTGTGCTTCCCTTTGCCCTGATTATATTAGGCAATTTCCCACTATTTGCTGCGTGGCTGCATTTTGCCCTGCAGCTTTGCCCGATTTCCCCCGTGTCTACTCGATCCTCAAAAAACAGGATTGAATGGACGCAGGGGAAATCGGGCAAAGCTGTGGGGCAAAATCTGGCTGAGCAGCAAGTAGTGGGAAATTGACTAACGTGATCGGGGCAAAGGGAAGCATGAGGGCAGAGCAGTGACTTGTGGGAAATCGGTCTTGGGTTCACTTCCAGATGCAGATGTCACCAATCTGTACAACAGCATTTTTTATGGGGAGTGTATTCAGAAGATGCATCTCTGAAGGCATGTTTCCATACATATTTGATCCCAACAACTTGTGACTAGATTGGGGGAGGAAGCATTGGACCATTTGTCCTGGCAATGGAGACATGCTTCATTTTCTCCCCCTTTGGGCTTTACGTTCTTAGTACAAAGGGATGCAAAGAATCATTGAAAGGGGCCATTTCATGGATGGTGAAAATAATCACAATATATGCTCTCCCTTATCTTAACCCTAGGTATTTGTTTTGGAAGAATCGCTCTCTCAGTAAATCATCATTGGGACCCCTAAACGAAGCAAAGTTCTTCCAAATCATTCCAAAGCCAAGCCATCCAAAGCATTTTACAACACCTCGGATATCTGGCTGTTTCATTTGGCTCCTACCCCCCTTTGCCTTTTTTGTCAGCCTGCCTGGAGCCTCCCCCCCCCCATTACAGAAGGTGTTTAGCAGTTAGGAGATCAATCAAGGGTTGATATGACTGACAACTCTGAATTGTCAGTGAAGCACACAGCAGTGGGATGAATAACATATACTTCCTTTGCTTGCCCTTCCAATCAGTGTGATTTGGAGAGGGAGGTGGAACATATTGTGGGCTAACCTACTTGGAGCTGTTTTCTCAGCCATATGTGAGCTTCCTCATGGGATGAATGTTTGCAGGAGCTTTTTATGCATTAGTGCAATTACTAATTTGTTCTTAATTAATATATCTTTGCCTCAGTTCCATTTCTGATCTATCTTGTTTGATCCACAGAAAAGAGTGACTTTTCATCCATTATGGCATTGATTGGTAGCTTGGATACTCACTCAACTACCCATTGCTACCTGTGCTTCGAAGGAGAGATCAGCTGACCAGGTCTCTCTCAGTTTCCAGCCTGTGTTTTACATCTAGAACAGAAATGTTATTGCCCTGCAAACTAATTCAATGCAAACTGTTTTCTCCTTACCCTCCCAAAGAGTTAGTGAGGGAACAGCAAACAAAATACAGAAGTCTTCACCTGCTGGTGGAAGACCACAATAGAGGGAGATGGATTAATCTCCCTTGGGATGGAGTTCCAAAGTTTCAGTGCCATGACTGAGAAGGCCTTCCCTTGGGCTGCCAGCAGTCCAGCCTCAGATGGTGAGGCACCTAAAGCACATGCCTGGAGTGGTTGCGTAGGTTCATAAAGGAACAGGTGGCTCTCTAGCTGTGACTTGAGTAGTGGAGAAGGCTGTGCTCCTTCCTTTCCAGCCAAGCCTGCTGCTCCTTAGCTTAGAGAAGCAAGGCAAGGCTGTTTGTGCTTCTGGCCCTAAACCAAGTCCTCTCCTAATAGGGTTGCCAGCTCTGGCTTCAGAAACTCCTGGAGATTTGTGGGGAGAGCCTGAGGAGGGCAGAGTTAGGAAAGGGAGCTCAGTGGAGATGTGATGCTTCCCCTCCAAAGCTGCTGTTTCCTCCAGGGGAACTGATCTTTGTAGTCTGGAGATTGGTTGTAATTCTGGGAGGATGCCTGGCCCCACTTGGAAGTTCCAGTTACCCCTGTTTGGCTCAGATCTTGGAACTGGCTGCGGTTTGGTGATTTCCTTTCATGGAGCTGTGTGGCAGGCTTGTTTGACGGGAAGACTCTATTTCTCAGCTATCATTGCTATGAGTTAGGGCCTACATATTGCCTTTTGCAGTGGGAGATCTTTCCTAGTGACATGAAGGAACGGAACAACCCTCACTTATTCCCGAAATTTAGGTAGGGATGATGTGAATTTTGCCATGAACATGTTCAACAGTAAAACTATCAGTGTTTGCAGGAGCCAATCGCCTGGTCTATGCAGTTTGTGCCAAGCCTCTGCAGATGCCTGCTGATGTGAACAGTTTTGCATCCGGTGTCTTTTTTGCAAAACCATACATACACAGAACACTGCCTGTTCAACCCAATCAGCAGCCATTACCACCTCAAGGGACGACTTAAACAAACACTAAAGTCGGATTTTATCAAAACACAGCATTCCTTTATTTATTTATTATTAAATTTTTCAAACGCCCTCCTTTGAAGGGCTTGATTTATGCGATTTGTGATTGATTTAATTGTCTGCTCAAATGATGGCCTGCACTCAGCAGAGCAGTCATGCGGCCAGGAGGGTGGAAGTAGAACTCAATAGAGCTGCATGACAGTGCACATGCACACAAAAACTGATTGCATTGTACTGCATGATTAGGAAGGAATACAGGGAAGCAACCTGCCGAACAGCCAAAAAGGGGTCAATGAGCTGTCAAATGGATCACTAGAAAATCAACTCCCTGTTCATGACCAGTGAATACAATGTGAGCCAAACAAGCAGCTGTTCAAGCCTCCCTATATTTAGGGTTCTGAGCTCCTGCTGTTTTCCTGCAAGGATGGCTAGTCTCTCTACCACTTTCAGAGATGCCCCCTCCATCCCCTCTTCTCACATTTATGCCCCCAGGAGTGTTGCACATGGATACCTCTCTCAAAAATAGGACAAATGAGATATTTGTGACGGCTTCCTCGCAGCTATGGCAGCATAGTTTACATTTCACGGTCTTGTGTTAGCTTAAAAACAAGCAAACAGTGTAGCCCTTTCCCAGCTTATGTCATTATACTGCCTATAAATAGTTTTCATCAGCCATGGGAGGGAGGGGGAACAATCTTGCTGGATATCTGTGGTTCAGAATTAAGACCGAGTGCACTAATGCTTCCCCTCTCGATAATATAATGTTATTTTAATGGCTTCTTCCTTCTGCAGTGTATTTATGGAAAGGATATTTAATTAGATGCCTTCTTTATCATTACTTATATTAATCACATCTATGGGGTCATGTGGTAGCATACTTAATATTTAATGTTTTGGAAATAAATTAAAATACAATGATTTAAGGCTAACAAATTATCCAAAGTTACAAAAGGATTTGCAAAGCTAATTATGCACCCTGTTGATGGCTAAATGGAACCTGAGACTTTTACCTCTGTTTAAGAAATGGAATCAAGTACTGTTTAGCTGAAAGGGAAAGTATAGGATATAACTGCCTGGATTGCTGGTGGTAATAGCCAGGCACTCAGATCCTATAGCTAGGCATAGTTGCTGTGGCACCCAGAATGGCACTCACTCACTGATGTACTTATGACAGAAAGTTATGTTTAGTAACTGAAGCACATGACATGCACATTTGTTGGAATCCTACTGCCTGGGGTCCACAGTAACATACAATTAATTCTGTGCTCCCAAGGGGGCTCACATTCCTTAAGACAACCCTCTCTCTTATGCTACAGAGCAACTAACTTTTGAGAACAGAGGAACTCTCAAAACCAGTTTCTGACACTGCATGGCAGGGAGGGGGAAATCTGTATCAAAAACATAGTAGTTATGCCTATACCTAAAGGAGGTTATAGAATCCCTGCCATTATAATGCATCCCCACACCCCAGAATGAAGACACAATACTAAAACTTAGATAAACTACGGGTTTATTAATGGCTGATCTAGAACAAGAACTTACTGAATCTTTCAGTCTTTTTGGCCAATTCCCTATTTATACAAAAGTTGAACTCAACAACATTATGATCACTGTTCCCAAGCGGTGCAATCACTTTTACATCTCTCACCAGGTCTTGAGTGTTACTTAGGACCAAATCAAGGATCGCCTCTCCCCTGGTAGGTTCCATGACCATCTGCTCCATAGCACAGTCATTTAGAGTGTCTAGAAACTCAATCTCTTTCTCTCGACTAGAACACATATTGACCCAATCAATGTGTGGGTAGTTAAAATCACCTATTACGACACAGTGTTTTTGTCTAGCTGCTATCTTTAATTCATTCATCATTTTATAATCCTCCTCTATCTTTTGATCCGGTGGGCGATAACAAACTCCCAGTGTTAAGTTTCCTTTTGGCCCCCCTATTTCAACCCACAGAACTTCAAGAAGCGAATCCAATTCTCTTAGCCTCTCGATCTTTCTGGACTTTATACCCTCTCTGACATACAGAGCCACCCCACCTCCAACCCTTCCCCCCCTATCCTTCCGATATAATATATAACCGGGAATCACCGTATCCCACTGATTTTCCTCATCCCACCAAGTTTCAGAAATACCCACAATGTCTATTTTTCCCTCCCTCACCAAGCACTCCAACTCCCCGATTTTACCTCGGACACTTCGAGCATTTGTATAGAAACAGCTGTAATTTCCCTTACAAGTTAAGCCTGCATCCTTCCTCTTGCTATCTCGAGTCGTTGTCCGGCAGTCCATGTCACCAGCCATGGCCTCTGTGGACAATTTCAATCCACCTCCCTGTAGAAAAGAAACCGGTACCCCCTCACCTCTCTCAGATGAGCCAACCCGAACCAGAGACTTTTCATCTCCTGTCGGCTTTCCCCCAATATTCAGTTTAAAAGCTGCTCTGCCACCTTTTTGATTTTAAGTGCCAGCAGCCTGGTTCCTTCTCGGGACAAGTGGAGACCGTCTCGCCTGTACAGCTCCCTCTTGTTCCAAAAAGTATCCCAGTGCCTAACAAACCTGAACCCTTCCCCCCTACACCATCGTCTCATCCACGCATTGAGACTCCTGATCTCTGCCTGTCTCTCCGGCCCTGCGCGTGGAACAGGTAACACTTCTGAGAAGGCTACCTTGGAGGTCCTGGCCTTGAGTTTCCTGCCCAGCAGCCTAAATTTCTCCTCCAGGACCTCACGACTGCATTTCCCCACATCGTTGGTGCCGACATGCACCACGACCACTGGCTCCTCCCCAGCACTATCTACCAGCCTATCTAAAACACGCGTAATGTCCGCTACCTTCGCACCAGGCAGGCAAGTCACCATACGGTCAGTACGCGGGTTCGCCACCCAGCTGTCTACCTGCCTAAGGATCGAATCACCCACTACCAAGAGCCCCCCTCCCACCCTGCTCAGGGATGGTTCCTTGGTGCAAAAGGAGAGCCGCTCACCAGCTGGGGAAGAGGTCCCTTCTGAGGGCACATTCCCCTTATCCTCAGCATGGTGCCCTGTTTCCCCTAGACCCTCATGCTCCCTGACAGCAGCGGGGCTGCCAGATCCAGAGTGGGACGTAGCTAACAAGTCCCCGAGAGTCTTTTCTGTGCGCCTAGCTGACTGTCTCTGCTTCTCCAGGTCAGCCACCTTGGCCTCAAGGGAGCACACACGTTCCCTGAGAACCAGGAGCTCCTTGCACCGAGGACACACCCAAGACTTCTGCCCAGTGGGCAGATAGTCATACATGTGACACTCCGTGCAAAACACTGGATAGCCCCCAACCCCCTGCTGGCATTCTGGCTTCATAATTCTTTTTATTTATGTGGTTTTTCTTGTCAAAGTCAACTTACCTTATGGGGAAGACAAAGAGCCTAGGGCCTTGGCTTTCTGGCTCTTCTTGGGCTTCTTACAGAGCCCCTAGGCTATGAGCCACAGGCAAAGAGCCCTTTAGCTCGCCCTTCAGCTTGTACTAGAGGTGCTTTCTTAAATACTGAATTAAAGTCAATCACAGACAAACAATGCCCCTTCCTCTCCCTCTCTCAAGCAGCCAGGACTCTGCAACAACTCTAATAACTTTCACACACTCCCAAACACAGTCCTTCCACACAATATCCTCAGCTGAATCCCCTCAGCTGAAAGCAAGTAAAAAAAACACTCACCCCTCTAGCAGCTCTGTCTCCTGCGCCTGCTCAGAGCTCAGCTGGGTTTTTGGTGAGGTGCTGGACACAGCCACACAGATTAGCAACCCACATTGGACACACTGGAAGGGCTGGACATGCATCACGATCACCTTGCCAGTGGACTGAATGGAAGGGGATGGATTTGGAGCCCTGGAACAATCTCTGATGTAAAATGAAAGACCTTGGGGAAAATTTTGGCCATGCCCTGCAATCATTTTGCCAGTAGTATGAGTGAAAGGGGATGGCCCTGAATCCCTGGAAGAAAGACTCCTGAATGCTACATATTGTGCCCCCCACCCAGGCTTTGGCTTGCAGCCAAAGGATGCTCCAGTGACTCTGATCTGTGACCCCCCTCATTGAAGGCCCTGGTGCAGGGGGTGTATAAATGTGAGCCTTTAGCTGAGGCACCCACCAGTTATGTCCCTTCATCCACTGTGAGCAGAGAGGCTGTGTGGAATCAGAGCCCTGACCCACAAACACCCAAAGCTACCAGCGGAGACCCAGAAGCTAAAAAAAGAGGGGTGGGTGGAGGTAGAAAATGGAAACCAGCAGCAGAAGCAAAGGAAAACCTCAGTCTGGGTGGCACACTCTACTCTTGTTAGGGCCTTACAAGCCAATTACATGAACAAGTCTAGTTGAACCAAACCCCTTGTTTTCAGCAATATGAAGAAGATGAAAGAAAATCGCTTTATACACAGTTTGAAAAGGACACCGCCCCCCCAAGTCCTGCTTGGATCTAAAGCTACCAGGCAAGTCCACACTGCCAATTTTTAGGACTCATCTGATCTGGACTAACACAACAGTACATTGCTGGTGCAAGGATGCCAGTCTGCACCTCTGAGCCTCTTTGAAATGGCTGAAATGCATGAGGTGCCCAGCCTTGATCCCTATTTGGGTGGGATCCCTGCTTATGTCAAGTCAGGATATGAGCACATGTCAGGTTAGGAAACTTTCCTCATGCCAGTGAAGTGGTATGGAAAGTCACTAACAATTCTAGCTGTATCTGAAGAAGTGAGCAGTGACTCAGGAAAGCCTGCCACAAAATTTGTTAGTCTTTAAGGTGCTACTGGACTCTTTTCTGCTGCTACAGACAGACTAATATGACTACCCATCTTGATCTATTTTTATTCTATTACATATAATCATACCCCAGGTCTTTCCCCCTTACCCTCTGTCTTGTTTAACAAGCAAATATAAAATACATCTGATTTGGGAAATCTCTAGATTTGGAGACATAATCTAGATATATTATCTACCCAAATTACTGATCAGTGTGTTAGAAGATGATGAAATTGCTCTGAAACTGGGCAGGATTAAAACTTTGCTTTTTCGGGGCCTCCCCTCAAATTCGACACCTGGTATATAAATTATTGAGAAAACATGACCAAAAATGAGTGCCCAGACTCCGAAGTATAATATTGGCAAGATATACATCTGTTTACACACCACCTAGTATTACATCTGTTTACACACCACCTCAAACTGAATGAAGAATAACCATCACTACGAGCATTTTATAGTACTAACTGCACTTAATTGTATGTAATGTATGACTGTTTTATCTTGTTTTTAATTGTTTTATCATGGCGCATGGTGCCGTTAACTGTGAGCCGGCCTGAGCCTGTTCACAGGGAGGGCGGGATATAAATCCAATAAATAAAGAAATAAATATACAGGTTTGGATAATAGCCCTTCAAAGTGCAATAAAAATGGGAGAAAGACTTAAAGACCAATATTAGTATGAAAGAATAAGGATGGATTTGTGAAAATGTTATTCCCATATTAATCTTGACTGGCCTAAAAAAAATTACATGTATGCTTTTTCAGTGGTATTTAACTCCCCTTAAAGTGGCATGTTCATATATAACTCATTACAGGATAAATGCTGGAGGCGTGGTTCATCATCTGTGGACATATTTCATATTTGTTGGCTATGTCCTGAGAATCAAATGATTTAAAGGTCTGTGGTTCAGTTTATTAGTGAAATGTTTATTCGTTTACTTAGTTACTTTATTTATATCCCATATTTCTTGAATAAAATATACCTTTTAAGCCTAAGACAACCTTATTATGATATTTGGAAGATGCTGTGGATGTTTCTGATATGGAGTTAACTTTACATTTACTCATAGCTGCTAAAATAGTGATAGCAACATACAAGAAGAAACCAGTGTCTCCCACTATAAATGAATGGTTTAGCAGAATTAAGTGTGTTGTTTTATTGATGAGACCAATTATTATCAGAGAACTCAAAGGAATAATTTCTCAAAGACTGATAAATTTAATAAACATTAACTATAGTTGACTATAGTTTGGATTGATAAATTAAGTCTTAAGATATATCCATTTGTTTTTTTATGGACCTTTGTAAAAGAATATATTTCTCTGTGTGTGAGATCCTTCCCCCCCCCTTTCTATATGAGTATTTTTGTGTGTAACTATAAAAAATATTTTTAAAAAAATAATCTTGCATGTAGTTCCATACAGATATCATAAGCAAGAAGTTGCTTTTGACTCTACTCCCCCGCCCCCTATCTAGTATTTACAACACATAGATTGATTTTGGACAAGGAAAACTAAATCAAATGAGACAGCTTTCAAAATCAAAATTTGGTTTAATCCTTAATTCATATCTCATGGTAGCTCATTGTATGATTCATTCACATCAGATATCATGACTGTGTTCTAATTAGTAATTGTTCTGCTCCTTTGTCCTCCCCCGCCCCCTATCTAGTATTTACAACACATAGATTGATTTTGGACAAGGAAAACTAAATCAAAATTTGGTTTAATCCTTAATTCATATCTCATGGTAGCTCATTGTATGATTCATTCACATCAGATATCATGACTGTGTTCTAATTAGTAATTGTTCTGCTCCTTTGTCCTTATCAACCACAAGACATGAAAAAATTAAGGCAGTGAACCTTTTCCTTCGGTCCTGTTAAACGTGTTCAAGGAAGGTGCAGCAAGGCCTGAAAGAAGGTAGCAAAGCTGGTGCTATTGTAATATTTTGCAAAGGACATAAAATAATGGTGGATAATTAGAACAGTGGCATCATGCTTGCAAATGACAAAAAGTGGGCACCAAACTGACCCTGAAAATGAAGAATCATTCAGAGTTCTAGCAAAATTTTGAAAGTTATGCACTGAGGCCAGCAACAAGTACCCTCTAGCAATCTCCATCTGGCACTTTCCTCCTAAAAAATTCTGCCCTATCTTGTTGACCACAGATCCCTCCTGACAGCTCACATGATAGTCTGCTGAACTTAGAATTGTCAGCAAAGGAAGTGCTACAGTTGTCTGCAGGATGACCACTTCTATTGGATGTGATGAAACGTTTCAGGACTGAACAGCTTGTTATTTATACCATGCTTATATTACCTACAGTTGCCTTGTAGCATTTCCCCCCATTGCTTTAGGTTTCCAAGAGATTATTTACACTATATACTTACGTATTCTAAAATCATTTCCCTAAGTATACCATAAAAAGGAGAAAGTCAATGAATCTGGTGATAATTTGCAGCTGCAGTGTAATTGACATTTGAGTTACGATAATATGGAACGTTGTTTTGCTTGTGGATATACAGCCAGAGGGAAATACTACTGACAACTGGCCTTTGGTGCCTGGATTCTTTGAATACAGCATTGTGCTAAATTCCTACCTCATTAAATCAGCTGTTTAGCAGCACTCAATAGTTACTACAGCAGCTCAGGACAACACTGCTGAACATTGCCTTTAAAAC
The DNA here is from genome assembly GCF_001447785.1 of Gekko japonicus. Taxonomy (NCBI): domain Eukaryota; kingdom Metazoa; phylum Chordata; class Lepidosauria; order Squamata; family Gekkonidae; genus Gekko; species Gekko japonicus. Next base: position 129,580 of record NW_015162548.1, on the reverse strand, counting down.
CTTGTAAGGCAAACGAGATGACTGAACTATGATGTGTAACATAATACAAAAGCCAGCCAGTTGCATTCTTGACTATGTAAGTGAATTTCTGAATTCCTTGAGAGATCAAAGTGTTCTATGGCTTGATTTTTTTCATTAAAAACTCTATAAAATGTAAGCAGCTTTCCTCCTCCCCCCCAAGTCAAAACAGGAGTTAAAAATAGTTGCCGGAGATCCATGTGAAAGGAAAGTTCACATTCCACCACTGCATGGTGTTTAGTGCTACAAAAGTAGAAAACAAGATTTAGGAGCTCTTTTAGAAAGAAAAGACACTGGCCAGTGTGATTAAGCTGCTGATCCTGGAATCTTCCATTTATGCACAGGATAAATACCGCCAGTGGGAGGTGGGGGAGAGTGAGAAGAGAGAGAATGAGAAAAGGTCAGGCAGCGTTCCTGTCCTGTACATCAGCTTTAGCTCAGCAAAAGAAGCTGTGGCGTCTTCCAAACCAAAGGGCTTTATTGTGGCATCAGCCTTTGTAGGCTCTTGCTAATGCGTCAGATAGGTAACATGGAGAGAATATAGATTCAGAGCGGGCAGTGCAGGCACATACATCGCTCGATTTGTCATCATTGACTTTAACACTTGATGACTTGCACCTCAATGTATGAATTGATTCCACTGGAAAACATTCTCTCTTCGATGGCAGGAGGGTAGCTGAACATTGTGCCTGTGGTGCTGGATCCGTGATTGCACATCCAGAAGTGCACATCACTACTTAACTTCAAGACATCAAAAGAGAAGCATGCAAGGGTGAAGGGAATCATAGATATCAGTGAAGAGATAAATAGACGCCTGATCCACGTGCTTCATGTGATACTGAAGTGGGACAGCCACCACTTCCTGCATGGCTGGATCCTACATCACATGAAATGGCAAAATAAAGTGTCAGTATAGGAACCTATAGATTGATGGGAAGATTCTTATGTTACCAAGTGGAAATGCCAGAACCACTTGGGAGCAGATTCCACATCAGTACTCCTGCATCCCAGTGAAGTATGGCACTACTGGGAAAATGCAGTTCTGTTCATGGTTGAACCACAAACCAGACCACAAACTGAACTGAACCAGGAGGTTTGTTTGTGAACCGAATGGGTTTGTGGTTCGTGGTCCCGCAAACCCTGTTGAAAGGGACCACAGTCCCTTTAATGGGGCTTACAGAAAGCCACAAAAACAGCTGATCTATGGGGAGCAGCTTGCTCCCTGCTGCTCAGCTGTTTCAGGCTGTCTTGTGCAGTCCCTTTAAACTTTAAAGAGACTTCAAAAAGCAGTCCAAAAAACAGCTCAGCTGCAGAAGGCACTTTCCACCATTCAGCTGTTTTTGGGCTGTCTTCTGCATTCCCTTTGAACTTTAAAGGGACTGTACAAGACAGTTCAAAACAGCTGAGTGGCGGGTAGTGCCTCCCCACCACTCAGCTGTTTTTGAGGCTTTTGCAGGGAACAGAAAGCAGAGGTTTAAATAGATTTGGAGTCCCTTTAAACCTCTGTTTACTGCTCCATCCATGAACCACCAGGAACTGCTTTAATGGTAGACCTGTCATGAACTTCTGTTCGCAAACCAAAAATAGGGCAAAATTCATGACAAATTTTGCTTTGTGGCTCAGTTTGTGCCCATCCTTACTAGTGATTAGTGATGCCGTGTAAAGAATTAGGAGAACTCAAACACCTGCCAGCTCAGCCCACACCTCACTTACTGTTTTCAAGCACAGAGCCAACCCCCTGACAGGCTGTTTTGCAACCTACTAAAGGCCTGCCATTGTTGATCAAGCCATTCCTTGTAACAGCACAGTAAGGATGGGCTTGGAAGGCCATGCACTTTCCCTGAAGTCTTGCAAGGCCATCTGGCCTCATGGTTCCAGTGGTCATCCCAATTAATTGGGTGACTCCTTTCCCCACCAAAGGAACAAGCACCAGGGTTTCCACTGAAGCTAACAAACTTCGAATTGCTGCCAGCTTTTCTGCTAGCTGCTCCCCCCCACACACAACAGTCTGGGTCATATCTTCTCCCTCAACACCAGAGTTTTTAAATCACTGCCTCACAGGTAACTAGCAGGACAGGCCATGGAGCCAGACCACTGCAACCTCTGGACAGCTGTAGACCCATTCAGTAGCTGCCTGAGGTTACCATGGTGAGTATGGAGATCTGAAGCTTGACCCATGGGTAATTACCACCAACAAGCACAGTGTGCTTTCCTGCTCTGATGTTCATGGCATCCTTACAAAGAAGGTGCTCAGAGATCAAGCTTTACATCAGGTCACATTCTCAAACTGTGGATATGCTTGTGGTTTAAAAAGAGATTTATTAATGCCAAATGTGGCTGCTTCCCATGTGGTATGCCAGGTTCGGGGGAAAAGGCATGAACTTGAACCTTACTTGTTGACTCTGGTACTACTCAGGGCAGATTTATTCAACTTAACATCATCAGTAGTTTTTTTCTGGATCCCCTTACGATATTTCTTACATTACTTACAGTATATGTGCGGAAATAGTGATATAATTATATCTACTACTATTTGTTTCCTTGACCAAAATGTAAGGCAGGAATTTCTTTCACAGCTTCTAGAGGGACAGATATTTTTCTACATCATGCAAAAGCTGGAATATTTGTTGACAAACAATAACAAAGTGGTTATGCTAAAGGTAGCAAATTTTCCTTTGGCAGCTGCTAAATCTCACTTGAACTTTACAGTGGCTAGTGCGATAGACTGTAAACCTGGCAGCTGAGGTCAATAATTATTTTCTGTCATGGGGTTTTGAGAAATGTTTCACTGTTTTGCAGGATGTTATATAAATTTGCAGTTCTGTTAACATTGCTGTTTTTATATTTAGTTTATTTCATAATCTTGAGTTACAGTTACAGTTTGTGGCCAACTCACACAAAATTGGACTGAACAGAATTGTTTCACTGCTAGTCTTGGGGATTCTCCCATCTTGGCTATGCTCACAGCTTTGTACAGACTAACTGAAAAGACCATCAAGGAAATGGACAAGACCTTCCACATTTCAGCAGCTAGTTTGGAAAAGCCTCTTCACTGTTGAGATGAAATCGACTAAGTGAGACTTGTTGCAGAGGTGGGAAGAGATTGTTAGTTTCACTTTGCTCTTTATAGTCTTTGTACAAAGATATCCAAGCTGGGGCAAAGTGCTACATGTTGTTGTTGTTGTTGTTGTTGTTGTTATTCCAAGAAGCTCACACCGGAACAGAGCAGTGTACATACATGATCCTTCCTGTTGCTATCCTTTAACCCTTCAGCTCCTTCACAACCAGTTTCTAGGCAGTAAGTGACTGAGAGGCTGGGTCACCTGTGCATGTGGAGGGTACCTGAACTCTCTTGCAGAGAAAGCATGGGCCCCTTTTCTGTTCCTCATGTAGTACCTGACCCCAGTCAGACTATCTGCTCCCCAGTTTTACCCTCCCAGTAGGCTGACTTCCTGAAAGTGGGGTTTCTATGCACATGTATGGGATAATTGTTTTCCCTCCTTCCATCTCCACCTAATCCCTTTTGCTGTCAAGCACATGGGTAAGAGTTTAATCACAGTTTAATCACAGTCTGAGATCTTTAAAAGGGAAGGTATTTACTAACTAGCATTCATCTTTATCTACAGGCTAAGAACAGAGTCTCGGGAGCATATATCAGAACATAGTGCTGCTGTTACAGAAATCTAAGAAATAAAATGCAAAAGGAATACTGGATACATTACACTGGTCACCGATTTACCTTGGCATTTCTTCCTGAGAAATGAATGCAAGAGAGGAAGAACGTTAAACAAACAATGGTCTCCTGCATTGGAATAGACTTTAACGCTGCTCCTTTTTATCCTCCTATTTTTGGAGCCCTTCACTGAGCAAACAGGACATCAGACCCTTTCCTTTCAGCTGGGAGGGATTCTGGGGGAGCAAGCCAGCATTTAGCCAGTCATGTCATATCATGCCCTACTAGATTTTAGGGATTCATGCTGGACTAATAAAAGTAATATTTCCCCCTTCATAACGGTATTGCCCAATCGCCTGTTCTCGTTTATCACCACAAATGTCTGTGTTTCTTTCTTTTTTTTAAAGTACCCAAGGGTACACTTTTATTATTTTTTTCCATTATATACTACAGACATACATACATACAAACAACCCCCAACTACCCCCCACAACATATAACATATAAGAAGAGACTTTATTATTTCTTCTGCTTATTAAATTTCTAAGTTCATTATCTATTTTACTAAGCTTATCTTTTCTGCATTCTCAAATTACTACATTTATCTATCAGTTACATTTACATTATACCAATCGTAGAATCTCTTCCAAGTTTTTTGAAAAGTCCATTCTGTACCGGCTCTCATCGTCTGTATTTCTTTCCATGGACTTAATAACATGAGGGTTTTATGTCAGGCTTCACAGACAAGAGTCTATTTTTCCTGAGGCAGATATCTCTCTACCCATTACACTACACTTCCTTCTTCCACATCATGCCTTGTACAACCCTTTAAGGTAGGTGGCTGATCTGAGATCAGCTGTTGGGCTTCACAGCAGAGTGGAGTGATTAAGTCAGATCTCTCCAAGACTAGCCCAGCACTCTCACCACTTTATCACATCGCCTGTCACAGCCAAACTGCATCTAATCATGTTCTCTGACCAGCCTGCATGAGCTGTTTAATATTTGCTGTCAGTAATGCTTTCTGCTGGAAATTAAGTTGATAGAATTGGATGTAAGGAAGGCCTGGGATACTCAGTATTCACATGACATTGTGATCCTGGTGGCCTTCCTAAGAATTAATTCTCCATGGAATGCCTGTACAATGAGGAGCTCACTCAGCCAAACACAGTTCACTAGTCCTGCATGCTTACTTACCCACAGAATGGTGATAAACGTGGTTTTGCTGCAAGGTCTTACTTCAGAAATGGTGAAGCGGTCATTAAGCACCTGAATGGCCACAATATTTAGCTGGCGAGCTCCATGCAAGTTGGTGGCTCACCAGTTGTGCAAAGCTGCCAACTCCTAGCAAAACTTTATACTGCAATAGAAATGGCTTGGATTGTGTTAACAAATTAAAAGTAATCACAGTGAAAGAAAGTGGCCATGAATGGCTGACAGCAACAGGCCATGCTTGCTATGAAGATTGTCTGCAAAGATCACACAGAAGTCATTGTGATAACAAAGATCCTGCTGGCCAATGAAGCTTTGATTTCAGTCTGAAACGTCTCGGCCGTTTCTAAAGAATGCGAAGTTCATCTCCTATATTGGTGTGCAAATAGTTCAATCATTCAGCAAGTCCTTTCTTTGGTCATTTAAAGGCATTTGCCATCTGTAGGAGGAGAAAAGAAAGAAGCTGACCTCCACAAAAGTGAGGCAAGCAGAAGTAACAGCATGAAATCATTTTGTAATAGTTTGGCTTCTTCCCAAATTGAATAAAGATCAATTGAGACAATAAAGTGTTGCTAGTGGTATATATTTCAAATATATTCAAAAGAGAAGCTGATATATGAACTTGTAGGCAGGATGCCCAGAAATTATAGAGTCAGTTACAATAAAGAAAACCCTTGCGAGAAAGATCTTTTACTTCTGTCTTCACTGTTCAACTCTATCAGGTCTTTTTCTTCCTCCTTAATTATATCTCTGATGTTGAAAATGTGTCTGTATGAGATTTTTGCATGTCCCAGAGTGAACTAATCACTTTGACTATGGTAGAAGCATCATTAGCAGACAGTGAAACATCAGTGGTATTTCTGTACTTCGTACCCAAGACAGAATTTCAGTTTAATCATTACTTATATTCAGCCACACATAATATCTCATATTCCAATGTTCTTTTGCGTGGTCTGCAGGCTTCCATTAAAAGCCTATAGTTTTCAACCAAAACAAAAAAGAAGGGGAAAACCCTAGGGTTTCTAGCCCTCATGGCTGAAGACAAAAGCTTACAAACCTGACTTCATTCTAAAGACACAGAAACTAGAAAGCTAACATTTAAACTGAATGATTTCAAATACAGCCATGAACAAATGGTGGTGGTAGTGGAAAGTGCCATAGGGTTTTCAAGGCAAGAGATGGATTGCCATTGCCTGTGTTTGTATAGTTGACCTGCTTAGCTTCCAAGTTTTGATGAGATGGGGCTAGTCTGGGCCATCCAGGTCAGGGCAATGTACAATTGTGCTTTAATTACTTTATTACATACTAAAATCTATTTAAACATATAGCATTAAAATTACTTGAACTGCACTTCGAGTAATTGGAGGAAAGCGAGCATAACTTAGCTAGCAAAACTGAAAACGGAGTTGACCCACATTTTTGATACATTTTAATAATAGATTTATTTATTTTTACAAAGTATGTTTCAGGTGGGTAGTCATGTTGGTCTGTCGTAGAAAAACAAGATTTGAGTCTAGATCAAAAAGATTTCCAGGGGATAAGCTTTTAAGAGTCAAAGATCTCTTTTTCAGCTCTGAAAGCTTGTACCATAGAAATCTTGTTCATCTTTAAGGTGTTACAGGACACGTAGTGTGTCTCGTGTCCTTATTTGCAGGTACTGGTACAACTTATTTTGTAATATACTATGTTATGCATATTACATAGAGAGAGAGAGAATGATGTTGGATTTCCAAATATTATTTCATTTGGGGGGGGGGAATTCCTTTTTGTTTAGTTATTGCCCATGTTTTGTACTTCATTTTGCTTGAGTTGTGACCACCCCCTTAGTAGTTCTGATTTTGCGATCTGTTATGACAGTCTCAGCAATTAATTGTGAGATTATTTATTAACAGCAGAAATATAATGGGCTACAACAAAAGAAAATTATTTAACTGGCAGGAGATTATTAATGAATACAATGTGATATTATTCATAATTGTCATATGCCTTACTACTTGCTACTTCTTCATGTATCGACCCTGGTAGTTACAGTTAAAATTGTTTGTTGTTTGTTAGAGAATGGACTTACTATTTGTTTAATTTTGTTTTACTGTATGTTGGTTTTGTTTCCTGTTCATGTTCATAAAAACAATAAAAAATAAATTACAAGAATAAGTTTCCTGGTCAGGATATAGTGGAATATACACTTTGTATAACAATATTTTGATTTTAGCAAATCAGATGTTCAAAAATCAAAGTTGCTTTGCCTTGAATGGCCATTTTCTTTTATCAAGTACCCCATACCATCACACTAAGGATTGGTCTACAATCTAAACTGGGACATATTTCAAGTGATTTCAAGCAGCTGTGGATGCATGTACACATTTTACCTGCTTGCTTGGATTTTGTAAGCCACAAATTATCATTGGCAGTCATGCATCATTTGAGATCATTGATGTGCGTGTGTGTATATTGTCTGTATATATTGCTGTGCTTTATGGGTTTGAATTCATTTTTAATGCTGTTTACATGATAGTATGTTGTACATCACCCTGATCCCAGTTTCTCTGGGGGAGGGTGGTTTAAAATCAAATTTAATAAAAGAAATAATAATATATATGTATATATATACACACATACACAAGTGGTAACTCACAAGGATATGAGAGTGGTATCTCATTTTCCCCTACCCACTATTTCCTCTTTCCC
>NW_015162548.1:85883-121555 GCF_001447785.1 Gekko japonicus | reverse complement strand
TTTCCCTTCCCTGAAATCCCTCCATAGACTCTCCCCTTTTCCTGCTTCCTTCTCCCCTTCCCACCCAACAGTTGATATACATATATCTGCCACTTTGTCTTCAGGTTTCCCCAGGCCCATAGTCAGGATTTTTTAAATTCAAGGGGCCTTTAAATAAAAGTCAGGGTGCACCCCCACCCGCACACACCCAAGCCTTAGAGTGTCCCATAGAAGCCCCCGGTCTCTTATATTTATTATTTATTTATTTTTTGGGATTTCTATCCTGCCCTACCCAAAGGCTCAGGGTGGCTAACAACAATTTAAAAAATTATAACAATAAAACAGAATTTATACAATAAAATTTGGTGCTACAATCTACCTACATTTTACAACAGGTCTATATGCGTCATATACAATACACAGAAACCCCCCTTTTCAGTTAGCATTCTTAATAGCAGAAACGCCAGGAACAGTCCTCCCACACAGTTTTTCGGCCGACATCTACCCCCCACCCCGGGGTACGGTAGATGGATGGAACATCACAATGGTGGTATAGCGGCGGCGGTGGCTCCTACCCAAAGGCCTGGTGGAAGAGCTCCGTCTTACAGGCCCTGCGGAACTGTACTAAGTCCCGCAGGGCCCGGATCTCCTCCGGGAGCTCATTCCACCAGGCAGGAGCCGCCACCGAAAACACCCTAGCTCTGGTCTGGGCCAACCTCACAGCTCGGGGGCCCGGCACTTCAAGGTGATGGAAATTCCCCGATCTCAGTGCTCTTGAGGGAACATACGGGAAGAGACGGTCCCTTAGGTAGGCCGGACCCTGGCCATTATACAAGCTGCCAAGGGAGAGGCATAGCGAAGGGTTGAGCCTCTGCTTGCCATACAGCTTGAAACAGCTCTCTCCACCCGGCTTGGCAAAAAGTCAGGAGGCCTGGGTAGTAAGTTGGGGGGGCAGCCCCAAGATGCCCCACTGTAGCTACAGGCTTGGGTTTCCCTCTCCCTCCCATCAACCTCTACCTAGGACAAATATGGCCTAATGGTGTGGTGCTGGCCAAACAAAACTGTCAAATTCGCATGGCAAATTTCATTTCAAAAATTCAGATGTCCAATTTTGGAATCATGTTTTGGGACCACCATCCAAATATGCTGGATTTGGAGTTCCAGATTTAATTCCATTTCAGTACAGACAGTCAGTATTATATCTCTAGATTGCTTACATAATGCCACTTAAGTGGTTAAAAGGTGGAATGCATCTAGTTTGATATTAAAACAGAGTCTCTCCATCAAGGCATGAATTCCCTAGATGCTTTCAAGAGGAAGTACCAACTGCACGACTATTTCTGGAGCACATCAGTCTTTTTCATTTCAGCCTCCAGAGCATCTTGTTCCTTTTCCATAGACAGCAACATAGGTTTGAAGGACTATAATCAAAGATTTCAAAAATCTCCTTCTCAATGCAGCTCACAGACGATCCAATCATAAACCCAGGAAGGGTCATCAGCCTATCTCCTGGCTATTGTTGGCAGACCTAAGTCAATTCCACCCATTCAAATTCAGTCAACTATAGTATGAACCATTCCAGATACCTCCCCCAACACATTTCCTGTGTACCTTCATATGCCCCCTTCTATCATAGAATAGCAGAATTATCCTATCACAGCCAAGATCTAGGTTCATACCAATACAATTTCAGATCCTAAAACTATACCAATCAGAAAGCAACTAAAAGTCTACAATGTGCAGCCAGATTCTGAAACGTTGGTCCAATGCTATCAAGGATCTTACTTCTGCATCAAACTAGGCCAATAGTGGGGCTCTTCCACTGGCATCCAGAAAAATCTTGGTGCATATGAAGAGCATCTCATACCCTTCATCATGGTAGTTGGTTCCCCTGCAGAACCTTAATCTACCAACACAAGCACAAGACAGTCCTTTTCAAGATAGGCAAAATATGTTTTTTTTAGCTTCCATTCTTCTCTGCTCCCCAAATTTAACCCTGTACATCTTTGTACCCATTCTCCATTCCTTAGTTTCTTCATCCTCTGTTCTTGGCCATTCTGTTCAATTGTCAAGTGGTCCTTCCCCATTTTTTATTCTAGTTAGAGATTCCTCATTTCCTACCTGAAACTCCTTACCCACATCATATCAGACTTTCTGGTCCCATTTTGGGCAGCGCCTCATCTGTCTCTGTCGGGTTTGTTTGTTTGTTTTGGACAGCCCACATGGGAAGAACACAGTTTTGGACTAAAAGTAATTTTCAATTGGGTATCTAGCTGGAAGTATCACAAACAGACTGCGCAAACATGAATGGTCGTGTTGTTGCCATTGTTCTGTTGTTGCCCTACGAGGCCCCTATTATGTTTTTATGAACTCATAAGTTATGAAAAACCTAACCTGTGCTAGTTGTGTGCAAAAGGGACTGAACTATAAGGTGACTCCAAAAGATGCCAGCTACAGACATATGACCAGAAGAAGGAATCCTTCTTATGAAACAATGTGTCCATGGGCCCTGTATGTCACCATCCCTCTTACTTGCAGTGAGATGGACCAGCTTCCTAGCCACACACGCACACAGCATTGAAAAGCCAGGCTGCTGCCATGCCAGGCAAGAACATAGGGGACCCAGACTCCATGAAGGATCCCCTTCCTGTGCACATAATCAACATGTTTGTCCCCACCTAATACATCAGTCGAAACTGCATACACAGACAACAAGAGAACAATGCCTCTGGCCAGCAGAAGACATAATCCCATCAGGATGCCATTGTTTAACTTAGTTTCCCATTAGATTCAACATTGACCAGCCCTATGAACCTTGGACCCCAGCACCAATCAACATATTTTTTGGGACGGACTACTAGGAGGCTGCCAAGGCAGGTAGACAACCTCCAGCCCACCCCTCAACCTCCCCATAAAAGAGCTGCGCAGCACCAGCTCTCGCTCTCTCTCTGCTCCCCCACCCAACCCCTTCGTACTTGAAGTGTCGGTCTCTTGGTTGAGCAGCCAGAGTCTGACTGTGAGCCTGCCGGTTCAGGACACGGACCCTTCCCCCAGTATCCCATAACCCTCTCATTTCCCTGAGACTCGCTCCTTCCGACTACAGGACAGGTAGAGTATCACCCATCATCGAAATCTCCTGCTAATGCGAATATGTTCTTTATATTCTATCTATATTTCCTAGATACTGTGTAATTGTGTGTGTGTAAGTGTTATTGTATGCCTGAAATACAACTAGTAAACAAAATCAATTTATACTGACATCAGTCTCACCATCTATTTGGCGGGTCTGGAGAATTCGGCACCCCTGTATATATTGATGTGTGCCCCCGCAGTGGCCTGTTGCCTAATTTAAGATCATAACTCCCCATATTAAATAACTATTTAAGGCAATTCGGCTAACACTGTGTCTTGTACTGTTGCCCTGATTTCCCAGCTTTGTATCTTGGATAGGGTAATAAACTCATTTGCTGGTTAAAAGTGCTTGTTTCCCTTCCATCACTCTCCTCTTAAGGATGTATTTATGCCAAGTGGGTACCTGTGTATACAACAAACATATACCTTTCTGTCCTAGAACCCATGTGCTAGGTTTTTCATACAGAGGTCACTCTTCACGTGACAGGCCTGACATGGGGACTGGTTTGGGTAATAATTTTGCTTGTACTACAGGGCTGGGCAGCTTGTGAAGAACAGAGGAAGATGTACAGATTTCTCTGACACATCCATGATGATGCAGTTGCTCTGCAGGAGATGAGAGAGGCAAACATATTACTTGTTCTAACTAGTAAGCAGGTAGGCATTCACTGAATGAGAGGATAGAGGATAAGATCAAGTTCCCCCAACCCACCCTAGGAGATAGAAGTAGCCCCCCCCCTGAAAAGGGGGTAACTGAGACAAATTCTTAGTTCTGTACTGGATGGCAGACAGAAAGCTCACTGGCTTTGTAGTTAATATAGCTCATATGTTCAATTTAAAGGCAGTAAATCCTATTGGGTGATCATTTGAAACAATCAGATCTGAAGAAGAAGAAGTGATTGGATTTATACCCCACCCTTCACTACCCAAAGGTGTCTCAGAGCAGCTTACAAACTCCTTCCCCTTCCCCTCCCCACAACAAACACCGTGTGAGGTAGATGGGGCTGAGAGAGCTCTTGACAGAAACTGCTCTTTTTCAAGAACAGCTCTTATCAGAACTACGGCTTGCCCAAGGTCATCCATCCAGGTGCAAGTGGAGGAGTGGGGAATCAAACCCGGTTCTCCCAGATTAGAGTCCGCGCACTTAACCACTACACCAAACTGGCTCTCCCCATTCTGACCATTATTCTGATTGCTGATTCAGTATCTGAGATTTTTCCATGTCTGTAATTTTGTGAAACATGTATCTGCATTTTTCTGCCAATGTAAATATTTCCCCTCAACCACTCTTGGACTTAGTACAAGAGAGTTAATATGTAAATAAAGTTCGATGTAGGAGTGTCTGTTTTAAAAGAAAAAATGGAGCACAACAGTGAGAGGAGCCCCTTTCACTCTCAGCCAAACGCTAATATTCAGATTCAACTGGTCATGTTAAATGTGGTAAAGGAAAGAGCAGAAAAGGAGGAATAAAGTTATAGGAGAGAAGAATTCAGGAAGTAGGGTAGCAAGCACGCATAAGGAAACTCATGAGTGGATATCATGATGTCCAAGGGTGTTTCATTGGAGATTGCTATGATAGAACTAATTGCAACTTACACAGAGCTAAGTTAACCCTTCCACGGATGATAGTTAGGGTTATTGTTATTTTTGTTGATGTTGTTGTTGCTGTTTTTGCAAATGCTCTGCAGTTTCTCTCAGTTTGCTCCCAGATCCTGGAACCTTCAAAGTAATTCTTTGAACACATGAAGCTTCTTATCACAAGGCTGGAAAAAAGTGCAAGGAGGGTGACCAGGATGACTGGAGGGTTGGAGTACCTTCACTATGAGGAAAGGCTGAAGAGTCTGGGACGTTTCAGTTTAGACAAGAGTTGACTGGGGGGGACACGATAGAGGTTTATAAAATTACTAAGAATAAGGTCTGTTGTGGAAATAAATACAACAAGCTTTAGAAAGAGGCTCTGGGTGGGTGCCCTAGCCTTGGCCACCCAGCGTCAATTTGCTATGGCAACCTCAGCAGGGTATAATGACACAGAGCTTGCTGTTTTCTCCAGGGGAACTGATCTCTGCCACTTGAAGAGCAGTTTTAATTCTGAGTGATCTCCAGCTCTCCACTGGAGATCAGCAACAATGGTTCCCCAGAAGGAAATGGCTGGTTTAGAGGGTAGAGTCTACGGCATTGTACCTGTCTTGGAGGTAGCAACCCTATCTCCTTCCCAGCCAACCATCAACATGCCATTATCTACCTCTCTGACTCCCCCCACACACCTGGAGCCTCTACCTAGCAAAAGTACAGTCTTTCTCCTCCTCAGTGGGAACCCAAGCAGGAGGGGAAGTGACCTTAGCAGGGTATAATGATTCAGAGTCCACCCTGCAAAGCAGCCATTTTCTCTAAGGGAACTGATCTCTCCTGTCTGGAGTTTTAATTCTGAATGATCTGCAGCCCTCACCTGGAGAATGGCAGCAATGGTTCCCAAGGAGAAAATGTCTGCTTTGGAGGATGGAGTCTATGGCATTGTACCTGTCTGAAGTCCCACCCCTCCACACACCCCACCCTCTCCAGGCTCCATCCCTCAAAACTCCAGGAATTTCCCAACCTGGAAGTGGCAACCCTATCTCCTTCCCAGCCAACTATCAACCTACCTTTATCTGCCCCTCTGACTTCAGCTTTCCGTCTCCCTCCCCCCACCTGCAGGCTCTACATAGGAAAACTACAGTCTTTCTCCACAATGGGGACCCAAGCAGGAGGGAAGCGACCTCAGCAGGGTATAATGACACAGAGTCCACACTGAAAAGCAGCCATTTTCTCCAGAGGAACTGATCTCTACCACATGGAGAGCAGTTTTAATTCTAAGTTATCTCCAACTCTCACCTGGAGATTGGAAGCAATGGTCCCTCAGTAGGAAATGGCAGGTTCGGACAGTGAAGTCTACATCACTGTACCTGTCTGAGGTCCCCCCCACCCCTCCTCAAACCCCACCCTCATCAGGCTCCACCCCTCAAATTTCCAGGAGTTGGCAACCCTATCGCCTTCCCAGCAAACCATCAACCTTCCATTATCTGCCCCGATCTCTACCATCTGGAGAGCAGTTTTAATTCTGAGTGATCTCCAGCCCTCACCTGGAGATTGGCAGCAATGGCAGGAGGAAAAGTACAGTCTTTCTCTGCAGTGGAGACCAAAGCAGCTTACATCATTCTCCTCTCCCCCTTTTGGTCTGCACAACAACCCTGTGAGGTAGGTTAGGCTGAAAGTCTGCGAATGGTCCGAAATCACCCACACAACTTCCACAGCAAGAACCTGAGTCTGGCAAATCCTGCTCTGAAGTGCTAATTGCTACACCTTGGGTAGCCAACCTCTAGGTGGAGCCTGAAGATTGCTGGATATCACAACTGAACTCCAGACAACAGATCTCCCCCCCCCCGGAGAAAATAACTGGTTTGGACATTGGGCTCTATGGCGTTCTATTCAGCTGAAGCCTCTCCCCTCCCCAAACTCTGGCTTCCTTAGACTCCACCACAGAATATCCAGGAATTTCCCAATCTTGAGCTGGCAACCCTAGTCAGGACTAGCCCCAATGAGTTCCTCACAAAGGCCTGGAAAGGGTTTCTTTCTTTTACCTTTTTACTGACAGAACCAAGCTTGGTTGACTAGCAACAGCCACTGAGGGAAAAGTTAGTCCCACAGGAGCCAAGCAGGAGAAGTGTCTTTGTCAGGAGAGACAGCCATTTTGATAGTTTATTTTGGGAGGAAAAAGCGATGTTTCCTCTAAGGTGTGGAGTTTTGTGAACAAAAATTCTACTTTGTGAGCTACTGGCATTAAATTTGTGAGTGAGCAATTCGGCTACTGTATAAATTAGTTTGTTCTGGAGCCATCCTTCCTGAGCTAAGACAAAAATCTGTGAGCTGAAGGCTAAAAAACTGTGAGCTAGCTCACACCAACTCAGCTTAGAGGGAACACTGGGGAAGAGTGTCCAGGATGGCAGTGGACAGGGGAGAGGAGCGGACCCAGCTCCCAGCCAATGGCATGCGAGTACTCTTGAGTGGCGGTTGATGGGCCAATGGCTGATGGAACACACTGCACAGCCAATTGGAGAGCTGGAAATGGCCAATATGTAAGGGAATTATATATATGATGCATGGGGTGGAGAGAGCTGACAAAGAGAAATTTTTCTCACTTTCCCAAAATACTAAAATTCAAAGGCATCCAATGGTGCTGATGAGCAGTAGATTCAGAACCAACAAAAGGAAATACTTCTTCAGACAGAGAATGATTGTGGAATTTGCTGCCATCGGGTGTAGTGGTGGCCACAAGAATAAACAGGGGATTAGATAGATTCATGGCTGATAGGTCTATCAGTGGCTACTAGCCAATGGTGACTGAGGGGAAACTCCATGTTCAGAGGCAGTTTGCCTCTGAATCCCAGTGTCAGTTTTTAGCCGCAACACCAGGTCTCTGTTTAAGTTATGGTGGGTGAATTTAGCTAAGAGACCATTTCTTAATAGGTGTGCAAGCTAGGGATTGTCCTCCAATTATACCAGAGTCAGGACCCTCTTGAAGTGGCACAGACAACAGACAGGAATTATCTTTTATGAAATTTATTAAGAAAATATCCCAACTATATTCAGCTAATTATTAAAATACATCATAATTAATAAAATCACACATACACAGAGCTAAGAAATAAAGGGCTGAAGTTATCTTAAGAGATCAGAGACAAAAGAGGGTGAAGCTACCTTCCAAAGAGGAGACTCCGCGGTGAAGAGCAGATGGCTTGGCTGGCAAGCACATCTGTGAAGACCCAAAAGAGATGGAGAATCCAGCCAGTATGCATCCCTGGAGACTGAACAAAGATGGCTGGGTTTGGAGCCCAGATATAGGAAAATTGTGCCTTCATGATAACGAGCATGGTAGAGATATGGTCCAGAATGGACAATGATGGTCAGTAATGGCTCAAAAGGGGGGTTGGACAAAAGAAGTCCAGGTTTGGAAATGGAAGCCTTTGTTAGTAAGACACTGGGCAGTTGCAGAGTCTTGGCTCCATTAATGGCTGGGCCATTAAGAGAACAATGACTACAATAGACTGTGACCAGGGTGTTCCTGGTATCGAGGGGCAAAGTCTGGAGGTTTGATTGTGAGATGTAGAGATGGAATGCAGGTTTGCTGACACCTTTGAGATGATTAAATTAAAGGCATTGTCCTTTCACGATGACAGATACATGCCTGCTGTATCTGAGCCTGAGAGCTGAATGAGTCACATATCCAGGCTTGTAGGCTTTGCACACAGAGAGGGCTAGACTTGCCCTTTGGCAATTTTGGATCTAACCTGGCCGGGATACCATCCTTCATGTGGCAAGTGGAGGCTCAGGCTAACATATTTGGCAACATAAGGGGAAGATCTTAGGGTGCATTCAGACGGCTCTTTAGATCTGTGTGAGGCACAGGTGCCTCATGGATTTAAGGTAATCTCTAGACAGTAACATCTGGGAAATGTCCATCTTCTGTGAGCATCCTGTTTTACCATGCTTAGGAGCCGTACTAAAAAGATACTACTTTAAATCTAGAGTTTTTGGTTCTGACGGGCTACTCACGGACTTTCCCCTGTCTGCTCATTCCAGTGTGCAATTAAAAATGGCGCCCGTTCGAGGTGGTCTGATGTCAGACTATCCCGAACAGCTGCCATGTCTAAAAAATCTTGATTCTGCGCATGCGCGAATAACCAAGGACGCAATATCATGCCTATGCACATGCACAAACTTTTGTTTTTTTTTTAAAAAGCCACCGTGTGCACCTCATTCAGTGGACACCATCTAGACAATCCACAGCAGAAGCAGCGCGCGGTAAGGTGATTCCCCCGGGGGAAGTCTGGTCGTGCGAGGATGGATTAAAAAGATCGGAATCAAATTTGAGCCGGCATAATGGTAAAACAGGATGCTCACAGAAGATGGATTAGCTGTTTGTCTGAATGCACCCTTAGCCTCTACGTCCAGTTGTTGGCCCTCTAGAGGATCTGGTTGGCCACTGTGTGAGACAGGACACTGGATTAGATGGATCACTGGTCCGGTCCAGCAGTGCTCTTCTTATGTTCTTAAGTTGCTTTATACTGAATCAAAACTTTAGTCCATCAGAGTCATAGTTGTCTACTTAGCCTGGCAGCAGGTGTCCATGGTATATGTATAGATGTATATGCCATATGCCATACATAGAGAGGTATACTCCATAACCTACTACCTGATCCTTTTACCGGGAGATAGGTTTACAGTTTATAAATTGCTATTCATGTCCATGATTACCACAAAAGATAGACTTTTTAAAAAGTCACATTCTTCAGAATCTCATTTTACATTTTGGACCAATATAAAGTTGTCAATAAAAGCAATCTTTTTGTATGTGTTCAACAATGGTATTCCAAATCAGTTATTAGAATTCCAGATGTGAAGAATTCAGCTATTACTAAGATGACTCATTCATTCACCAGTACTATAATACAGTTATTGTAATGCTAGTGATGAAGAAGGGAATGGCAAAGGGAAAGGGAAAGGAAATGAGAGTTGAAACCAAGTCTGAATTATACAGATACATTTCTGGTTCTGATCAACCACATCATTCAATAAACCCAACCTGCTGTTACTAATCTAGAAACAACTGATTTAGGTAGTTAGAGATTATGGGGAGTAAATCTTCAACAGAACTGCATAAATGGCTGTTGGTAGCTCCTTGTGTCAGATTGCAGTCTCAATTATTTAAATGGATATTGCTACAATTTTAAAATGCATGCCATTTAGAAGAGCATGAAAAAAGCCACAGGCAATAACAGAGTATTTCTACCATTTTAGCTTTCATGTAGAATCTCAAAAGTAACTGCTATTCATTTTAATTCATTAGCAACTGAAAATTTTACTGAAAATACAAATTAACAAAATGATTTTAATCACAGGCAAGCCCAGAAAGATAGTTAAATTTAAGCAAGTCAATTATTAACCTACAAGTAATTAGCTTGCTCAGTTTTTAGAACATATTCTCATTAAATATGATCTATGAAATCTATATAGTTATTAAAAATTATGTAAAATAATGTGGGTGTAGTACAAAGGAAATGGTAACTAATTGCATGTCACTTTTCCAGTGAAATATGAGTTGCTTAAAGTGTGTTGAACATAAGAATCCTTCATAAGTAAAATGTTAACTATACAAAGTGTGAAAGGATTTATCAACAATCCCAAACAATTATTTACTCCTCAAATATTATCAGTATCCCAGCATAGTAGTACATATACCAGTAAGGGGTTCCTAATAATATTTTATTTAATTTGTTACACTGTTTGATTTGCTTTATTTTTGTTATTTTATATTGTTTATATTATGTTTGAAAGACTGCCCTGGAGATATAAATCATGAAGAAGCTGGATATAAATCTTTTACATTTAGCCATTAATCAATGAATAACAAGCTTTTATTCTTGATTAATTATTTTGGAATGATTCATCATCCCTTGAAACCATACTTATATTTACCAGCTGTATTTAGATCTCTTGGTACCCTCATGTCATCACTGTGAGAACAAGGGAAAAACTTACATTTGTTTATATAATATATATTCCTAACTGAAAATTGCAATAGGCAAAAATGAACGAATGGTAATTACTTTGTGACCTTTGAACCTATGCCTATGTAGCAGTGCCAACAAATGGAGACTATCAACTCCAGGTTCTAAGAACATTGCTTTGCAGCTTTGGTTTGACTAATGGTATTTAATTCATGGAGCCCCTAAAGCGCCCCGGATCCGAGCTCCTCTCTTCTGAGGGGCTCGTTCGGGTCTCCGCTCGCGCGGATTCCCTCCTCAACCGCGGGCGGGCGAGGCGCCCTCGGGAGCGACCCGAGGAAGCGTCCGCCATGCGCGGGAGCCAAACCGGAAGTCTATCAACTCCAGGTTCTAAGAACATTGCTTTGCAGCTTTGGTTTGACTAATGGTATTTAATTCATGGAGCCAGTTCCTGAATGTTTGCAAGATCATACAGTTGCTACTTACATGGGGTACATAAGTGGTATCTTCTAAGTATATTGTCATTACCATAACTTGTATTGTCCTGTTACATGCAGCTGTCTTAGACTGGAACTTTTCAGATGTTAGTGACACATACTGTGAGCCTGCCAAGCCATGTCTAATGAGAGTGCATGCTACCCACACTCTTCCCAATAGGTAAGGCTGCCATGTTGTGTGATGAGGGCAATGTACATATTTACCATAAATGTACAGCTTTGGTATGTGCAGATTGATCACTGGATTTCTCAGGGTTTGTTTTAATGTATATTAAGACTATACATGTGTGGTAAATACACACCTTAGCCCCGTTCACAAAATACAGTGACCACATGTATTAAGAGGATTCTCGGTAGTATACAGTCCTGTTATATGCAGTTAATAGGGTCCATGTGCCTGCCATTGTAGCACCTGAAGAGATCTACTTGTGTGCAGGGGTCATTTCGTAGAAAAAGAGCTAGGGGGACTCATTAGCATAACTCATTAGCATATGCCACACCCCCTGACATCACCGGAAGTGTGTCCTCCCCACAGCCGGCGGCGACCTCCAGCGGGCACCAGCAGGGAGCTCCAGGCCCCGCCCTCCTGCACCTCACCCGGGGGGATGGCGTCCCCCCATGTCCCCCCCAAAATGACCCCTGCTTGTGTGCCATCAAGTCACTCACAGCCAACTTAAGGTAACCCCAGCAAGGGGCTTTCAAGGCAAGTGAGAAGCAGAGGTGGTTTGCCATTGCCCTCCTCTGCAGAGTCTTCCTTGGTGGGCTCCCTTCCAAATACTGCCCTGGCTTAGCTTCTGAGATCTGATGATATTGTCCTATACCATGGTACCTTTCCTTTCTTAAAGGTCTACTTAGACAAACCATGTATGCATCTAGCCAAGCATCAGCTACTCTGACAGCTACTCCTCAAAGTGTCAGCTAGAATTGTTTCTCATCCCTGATACTTGAGATCTGTCATGAACCGTAGGCCATAGGTTGATTACAATTTTGCCTGTTTTGCCAGGATTTCTTGCCCCTGTGGCCTTCCTCAGCTCTCAGAGAAACTTGTTTTTCATTTAAGCTGTTTAACAGGGACGATGTCATTAACTCTGTACAGGCAGGAATGTCTAGTTCTTCTCTTTCTGCCTAGAGCTCCTAGGGGAAATTCAGGACTCAGGACTGGCCTTGCTTATCCTGGAGGGGAAATTGTAACCAGTACTAAGGAAGAGGGCAGAAGCCTGGGGAAAATTATAAAATGATTTTCACCAAGACCTCAATGTGCATTGCCAACCTGCAGGTGGGGGCTGGAGCTCTCCTGGAATTACAACTCATCTCCAGACTATGTAAATCACTTATTTTGTTTATTTAAAATATTTATTCCACTTCTCCTGGAGAAAATGGCTGCTTTTGGAAGGTGGACTACATGGCATTATACCTTCCAAGTTCCCTTCCCACCTGAAGCTCAACTGTCCCAGGCTCTACCTTCAAAAGTTATATCTGAACCCGGAGTTGGCAACCCAATGACTGACATTGCTCAGCAAGTGTCATGGACCTCCCCAGGATACATGGGAGTGTTGCCAATATGCTAAAGGCACTCAGGTTCTTTGACTTATTTGGCTAGCCAATAAGCCACACAGTGAAAACAATCTTCCAGGCGGTAAAGGGTAATAAAAAGTATTTATTTGAATAAAGGAACTCCCCTACAGCTTAATTCAGCCTGGGAAGTTCAACAAGTGGATACAAAGCACAGACTTATATACTCTTCTTGCTCCTCCTTACTTTACATCATCACTGACATCACTTAGGCATGCTCATTTCAGTTCCTTTTGATCAGTCAGTCATCAATCTCATCTTTGGCTCACAAAATGGTAGCTGGCAGAGTTTCTTACTCCTACAACACAGGTGCAGGTCATTAGTCCTAATTTATTGCTTTGTTTATTCCTTTCCCAGACTTCTGTTCTTTGGCTGAACTTCTCAGGCTGAAGTCATGAACTCTGTCAGTTTAGTTCATCACATTTGATTTTATACAGACATTTATACTTGCATCTTGAATATAAGCATCTCTTAAAACATTTTCTAAACTCATATTAACTAACAAGTATACAAAACATGAAAATATATCTTTACAAAATCATTCTAAAACATTAAACTTTTATATGACTTCTTTACATATTTTAAAATAGCTGGTGGCATTGAGTTCTCATAGGTAAAGGTAAAGGTTCCCTTGTTCGAAAGCCAGTCGAATCCGACTCTAGGGTTGCGGTGCTCATCTCCGTTTCAAAGCCGAAGAGCCAGCGCTGTCCGAAGACGTTTCCGTGGTCATGTGTCCGGCATGACTAGACACCAAGGCGCACGGAACGCTGTTACCTTCCCACCGAAGTGGTACCTATTTATCTACTTGCAATTTCTTGCTTTCGAACTGCTAGGTTGACAGGATGAGCTCTCATAGACATCTTCAATTCACTCTTTAGATTTCATTTCGGTCTTCTGGAATATTTTATACAATTGTTTTAAAGAATATTAGCACATTTAAAATGAATATTTCATCAAAATGTGTAATTCCACTTCAACCAAAAGGAGACACTGTTTTACCATACGAATTTTGTGCCTCTAATTGGTTTCTGTAATTGGAGCCAAAAGTCATAATTTAAGGTTTCACCTGTGTCTCCTAATTGTTTCTATGACATCATCTGCCATACTCTCTTTAAACTTAAAAGCATAATATATAATTAATAATTTCCATTTTTGGCCAAACTTAGTCAAAAGACATACTTCCTTCATTCAAACTCTTGATTAATTATCTTGTTTTTCCAAACTGTTCAGTTCAGCTACTGGTCATTTACACGCCTGCTTAATAATGATCTCTTTCTTAGGCAAACAGTTTGGTTACCTTAAATATATTGTTCTATAATTGTTGTTGTTTACTTGTTTTAACTGATATGGTGTTTATTAATTGTTTTAATTTTTTGTCATGCTATTTAATCCTGTTAGCTGCCTTAAGCCTGCTTGTAAGGCAAGGCGGGGTATAAATACAAATAATAAATAAATAATAAAGCATTAACCGGTCTTACATATAATCATAAAGTCTTAAAACATGCACACACACACAGGGATTTCTTCTATTACAATGCATACTAACTATTTAAACACAGCTTCCAGTTATAACTGTTAAAATGCAGAGTAGGATTACTATGCAACACTCAGGGAAACTTAATATAGAAGTATAAGCATAACATGAAGTTAGTACATATATATTTTATAGGCATTGCTTACAGGATTTAATAATCGAATAGGTTAAAATATACAAACATGATCTAGATTTCTCTCATTAGTCTATATTGAGAGATGCTTTAGCGCAGAAGGCTTCTTCAAACACTTCACCTTAGCCTGGCTCAGGTCATCCTGACCTGACTTGGCATAAACAAGCAGGACACCTGTATTTCAAAAGGCTTCACATAGCTATAAATCCAGAACTTTCAGACAAGTTTTCAAAGTTGGCAGAACATCACAACATACTCCTTTTTCTCTCATTAAACCAAGTGCGTGCAGGCAGCCATGAGTCCCTCTTTATATTAGGAACAAACCCATACCCCATTGTGGATGCAGGATGCCCCCGGGGGCTAGGTCCACTAGGGGTGATCAGTTGGACAGTGGGCATATAGTTCATCAGCTTCCAGGTGCTTCAGGCACTTGTGCCCAAGCAAGGCAGGTGATTCAACACTGCCCTCTTTGCTGGGAATTCAGCTCACAAGCGGCCTGTGGTTGCAAGCTGTGTAGTGGAGGCCTGGAGGCAGTTCTGGAGGCCTCACTTCAAAAAATATGTGGTCAGAATGGAGAGGGTGTAGGGGAGAATGACGAGGATGATCGGGGGCCTGGAGACCGAGCCCTATGAACAAAGCCTGAGAGACTTGGGAATATTCAGTCTGTCTAAAGAAGAGGACTTGAGGGGGGACATGATTGCTCTCTTGAAGTATTTGAAGGGCTGTCAGAGGAGGGCAGGGAACTGTTCCTGTTGGCAGCATAGGACGCACAATTACGGGCTTAAATTAAGGTCTGGAAGGTACCAGCTGGATATTAGGAAAAACGTTTTTTACAGTCAGAGTTGTGCAACAGTGGAATCAGCTGCCTAGGGAGGTGGTGAGCTCCCCCTCACTGGCAGTCTTTAAGCAGCATCTGGACAAACACTTGTCAGGGATGCTCTAGGCTGATCCCGCACTGAGCAGGGGGTTGGACTACATGGACTATATGGCCCCTTCCAACTCTGTGATTCTATGATTCTAGATTTAGGCATGAGTGCCCCCTGTATGCAGCCCCCCCATTGTGTTCACAGCATGCCCTAGGACAAAAACTCGAGCAGGACCCCAGGGTTCTAGAGAAGGTAAGCAGCGTCTCTGGTCTTTCTCTGGTCTCTAAAAGTGTTAAAATACAGACATGATAAAATCAATATTAAGATCAGAAATTAGATTTAGGCATGAGTGCCCCCTGTGTGCAGCCCCCCATGTGTTCACAGCATGCCCTAGGACAAAAACTCGAGCAGGATCCCAGGGTTCTAGAGAAGGTAAGCAGCGTGGCAGTGGGGGTGCTACCTCATCTTCTGAGAAAAGGGCATAGCCCAATTAAGTTGCTTGAGCTGCAGTGCTGGTTGCGCACTTACCTTAATTGTAGGGATAATTTGTGTTTGTTGGAAGGGTTTACAGTTGGCTTTTGAATCCTGTTTCAGGGCCCACAGAGGCCCTATTGGGCCAACAACCTATGCTCTGGTAAGAACCAAGATTGAGAAAAAATGTGGGGAAGGGAGAGTCTTGGGTCCCTTCTCTTCACCACCAGTGCCTAACTTGTGGGTGTCCCCACTAGGGGTGGTGCCCAAGAAGGCTCCGGGGGAGTAACACCTCATACACCACTTATCCTACCCAATGTCTGAGTCAGTGAATGATGCAATACTTGAGCACCTATGCATGGTACGCTACACATCATTTGATCAGGCAGTGCATGTAGTGCATCACTGAGGGCAGGGGGCTGAGCTGGCCAAGTGTGACATCAAGTCAGCCTTTCATCTCCCGCCAGTTCATCCGTCTGATTTTGAGTTGTTAGGTTTTGATTTGAGGGGCAGTTCTATATGGGTAGCGTCCTGGCCATGGGATGCTCCATCTCATGTGCAGCTTTTCAGCATTTTAGCTCCTTTCTAGAGTGGGCTTTCTGTTCTAAGACAGGTCTAGTTGACATGGCCCACACCTTGGATGATTTTTTGTTCATAGACCCACAGGACACTGAGCAGTGTAAAAACCTGCTGGACAGTTTTATTAGCCTAGCTGAGGAGCTCAGGGTTCCTTTGGTCAATGAAAAAAAAGGTCCAATGATGGTCCTGACTTTCTTAGGTGTAGAGCTGGATACAGATAGGCAATTGCCTCTTGCAAAGGTTCAGGATTTGGGGATTAAAATTTCAGAATTCAAGGGAAAACAGAAGGCTCCCTTGTTAGAGCTGCAACAATTAGTTGGCCTCCTTAATTTTGCTTGTAAGGTGGTGGGACCAGGTAGGGATTTTCTTAAAAGATTGTGTGAGGCAATGTCGGGGCTCTGACTCCCACACCATAGGGTTAGAGTCACTAATAGCATGACGGTGGATTTAGAAGTTTGGAAAGAGTTCTTGGAATATTTTAATAGAGTTTCCTTTTGGCAGGATGATCTGAGGGTTGAGGCTGAGCTTCAGGTTACTTCTGATACAGCGGGTTCTCTTGGTGTGGGGGTTTATTTTCATGGTCAGTGGTGCACAGAGGACTGGCCCACTGAGTGGGTTGAAGCAGGTCTAACCAGGGACCTAACTTTCCTGGAATTTTCCCCATGGTGTGGTTGTGCTCTGAGGAGTTTGCCAACCATACCTTTCATTTTTTATGTGACAATTTGTTGGCTGTTCACATTGTTAATACTCTTACCTCCCAAGTCCCCCAGTGTTATGATTTTGGTATGGGCCCTCATGCAGAGCCTTTGTTTTAATATAGTTTTCATGGCTAGGTATGTGCCTGGGGTCCACAGTGGGATAGCTGATGCTGTAGCTCATAAACAGATGGAGAGGTTCCAACAGCTGGCCCCAGAAGCCAATCCCTGCCCAAACAGGTGTCGGTGTGTAAGCTTCAGCACCATGATCAGGAAGATCTACCTGACAGCTGACAGCTGCACTGAAACAGATTCAG
Organism: Gekko japonicus; assembly: GCF_001447785.1. Classification (NCBI taxonomy): domain Eukaryota; kingdom Metazoa; phylum Chordata; class Lepidosauria; order Squamata; family Gekkonidae; genus Gekko; species Gekko japonicus. The sequence continues at coordinate 104,242 of NW_015162548.1, read as the reverse complement.
CTGGTTCGGACTTGGCAGAGGCAAGCCAAGTCACTAGGGCTGCCAAGTGGGGGTGGGGGTGGGTAAACCCCCACTTTGGAGGCCCGATTTCCGCCACCATGGAATCGGGCCCCGGGGGAAACTCCGCCCCCCTTCCTGAGGGAAGGGTGAGCAGTCTAAGGCCACTTGATATAGTGAGCTAGGGACAGTATATATTTAGACGCATTAGGGCATTTGATTTATTTTATTTTCACCCACTAATTGTTATTATTCCTGCACCTTGTTGTTTGACCTCCTATAAAATAAATATTTTCCTTGTTCACTCTGCCTGCTCCTCATGCCTATTACTCAACCAAAAGGGAGGTCTGAAGGTCTTGGGAAGGTGCTCTGGGCCTTCTCAAGGGAACCTAAATCCAGAATGGTGGCAGCGTCAGGTGACACCCCACCTGAGTCATGACAGGGCTATTCACAGGAAACGGGTATACAAGCTGACAAGAGGGAGCCCATTTCCCCTTCAGTCCTCAGAGGGCTGCGCTTGGTTTGGGGGTTGTATGTGCGATGATTATGAGGTGTGTCTTTTCCATGCTGTTGTACTGGTGGCATTTTGGGGGCTCATAGAGTGTGAACTGGTTGTGGCTTCATGCAGTGATAGATTGGGTAGGTCTCTATGATTCCAGGATGTTCATTTTTGGGGGAGCAACATCCACATCAGAGTGTGGAGGTCTACAATGGACCAACTCCAGATGGGGGTGGAGATTAAGGTTGGGGCCTGTACCAAGGTAGATCTTTGTCTGGTAGTAGTGTTTTGGTATTACATAGCTTTGTGGGGTTCGAAAGGATGTACTGTTTCAGCACACTGATGCCACCCCTTCAACCAAATATCAATTTTGGGCAGTTACTAAGTGGGTTTTGGAAGCATGAGGTTTGGGTCAAATCTTGTTTGGGACTCATTCCTTTTGGATTGGGGCTGCTTCATTGGAAGTCGAATAGGAAAACAAAGAAGTCTTTGATGGGTTGACTGGGCCACTTTCTCCCTCACCCTTGTATATGGGTTGAGCTACCCAGTCTGTACAGGGATGATGGGATACATCATTCCAAAAAGGGTAATATATTTTGGACGATTTGCAGCAAGGGTTCTGGGTAGCATTGGCTGGTCCAGTGGGTGCAAGGTCCTAAGCAGAGGCTTGGCCTTGTTGGTGTCAGGTTAGTGCGGAAAGAGGGAAAGTGGATTCAGTGGGCTCCATATAGCACTTTCCCTGATTGAGGTCAAGGGGTCCATCAGCTCAGCTTTCAGGTTTTGCAGCCCAGGGTTAGGAACGAGGATAGCCTTTCAGGGTAGTCTTCTCTCCTCTAAGTTGTGTGGCTTGTGGGGAGAGCTCCAGTACAGCTCGTACCTTGCTATGCTGGCTGGGCCGAAGCCAATAGGATGGCTTGCACCCGGGGGGTTGTCTGGGGGGGGCAAAACCTGTCTTGGCCTATTATCAAGGTCCCATTAAAACAACGTAGTCACTTCTCATAGAAAAGGGTACTTTATTGAGGCAATGAGTCACTAGAGAGGTTTCTGTTTAGAATAACATGAAAGGACCATAGCAAGTAATATAAACGGATTTCAAAATGTTGCTAAGCCAATGAGTCTACTTCCCGCTTGGGAATTCAGAGCGCCAACTTGCTGGGAACCAAATGCTCCAGTTATCGGTACTAAGCTTTTCTCAGGCTCTGCTAATTAAAACAAAAAGCTGCCGCCATACTTATCACACACCTGCTTGGCCTTGAGTGTTGCATGGTTCACTAACAAGCTCTACGTCTGGGCATGCGTCTGGGTTGCTAAGCGAGAGATAATAAACAATACCCAAAGCAGGAGGAAATTACATGGGTTACAAACTACAGGAACAAAGCATGTGCAGAGTGCATAGACCATACATCAGTACAAGTACAGAATTTGGCAGCTTGCTGACACCTATTTCCACCCTAGGGGTTCACCCTTGCCGCATTAAATGTAAATAGTAAATAAAGTGGCTCATAATTAAATCCAAATTTGGTGTCTGTCTCTTTCTTCCAACTGGGGGGTGGAAACATTTTGATGAGTTTTTGGCTTCCATGACTGTGATATGCAATCATGTTGTGAAGTAACCTGGTAGCCCTCAGCTATGTCTAAATGGACCTATATTCCACCTCATTGTGTTTGAGATGCAGATATAAACCAAGTGAACGAGACTATGTGGATATATAAGGTGAATGTGATTTTAGGCTACCTTAATAGAAGTATATCCAAGTCATGAGAATAACAGTTCCACTCCACACTAGTCAAGCCTTATAAGGATGTTTGTTTCTGGGCACCTCACTGAAGATAGAAGTAGGCAAACTGGAATGGGTTCAGAGGGAAGCAACAAAGATAGTCCTATTTGAAAAGCTGAATGAAGTAGCTATGTTTAGCCCAAAGAAGAATGAAGAGACATTACTATATTCTTCAAATTCCTGAAGGGGTTTCATATACAAGAAGGAAAAGAGTAGTTCTTGCTGCTTCAGGGGACAAGACTAGATCTAACAGCCTTAAGTTACAGAAGGGCAGGTTTTGCTAAAACATTAGGAAAACTTTGCAACAGTGAGAACAGTTTGGCAATGGAACAATGACCTAGAAGCTGATGGTGATGGACATGGGCTGTTCATCACTGGAGGTCTTCAAGCAGAGACTAGACATCCATCTGTCAGGGATGCTATATTTGTGAATATCTGGCATCAAGTAGTGAGTTGAAATGCAAATAGTGGGTAGGTTCTGACCTTCAAATCCACATTTTTTTCTCAGAAAAGAAAGGGGAATGAGTTTCCATTGGCCACTAAAATTTATTGAGGTCTGTAGCTCCTCATTTCAATTATTCATGCACTGTGTGATTTCCCACCCCCTGAGTATTACAAGCTGCAAATGAAATAGGATAATGAATTTGTCTTTAGGCGTATGACTGATCCTTTAAAAAGAGAGAGAGAGAGAAGGGGAGAAAGAGAGGAAGAGAGATTGACAAATCTAACTGGCTACTCTAGGGAGCAAAATGACTGCTGTGTAGTGTCACAGCTACTAATGCTTCAGAATCAAGTGAAACAGCATTTGAAAAAAAGAGAGTGAAACAGAAGCCTTTCATGTCTGACTTCATAGGTCATCCACCCCATGCTATGCTCTTTTTCTGTGAATCTCTCAGCTAAGTACTTCTAGCAACAGCAGTTCAAGAACACTGAACAAGAAAAATCAACAAAGAACAAGACACAATGAACCATCTAGAAATACCACTTAGCCGGTACATTGCAGCAGTTCAGCACTGGATATCTGTCTCTGCTGTAAACAACTCGTTGCAGCAGCTATTTTGAACAAAATGTGAGCTATTTAGGATGCAGCATCCTTGATCTTCATACATAATAAGGGCAAGTCAAGTGTTACACTGTCCAGGAGGGAACTGGGTCTATGCAAATTATACCTTGTTAGATTACAATTTGTCAAATTCCCCATTCATCAACTGGTTTCAGATAGGGCCTTAGAGGTAGCAGTTAAGGGGGCAGGCAGGAAACTTGCAAGTGGCCTAGAAAGGATATGGAGGGGGAAAAGGCAAAATCACTAGAAACATTAATATAAGGATTTATATAGGGCTGACTATACTTTCCATTAAGACTGGAGGTTGCAGGAGGTTAAAAGTCTGATCTTACAGTTATAACAGAAGTATCACTTCTCAGGTGTATTCTCTGATCAAGCAGGTTTTGTGGTTTTTGATGCACTGCAAAATCTTACCAAAAAACCTTTGACCACAAAAAAACTTAAGCTAAAGATGCATACTGAGGGCAATAATGACTCTCCTGTATATTGTCTTCATTAGCAACTTTCACACTTCTGACTTAACTGGGGGGGTGAAGGCTTTTGGGGTTTTTTTGTCTTTTGACTTACTTGAATTGACTTGAGTATTTTACAGGAATTATTTGCTTCTGATAGTCATGGTACAGGGTGGGGGGAGGGGGACAGGACTATGCAAGGCATAGAAACCTTGCCCTATAAGCATTATACAGACTACTTCCACAGTTCTTATACACTTTCAAGTGTTAAAGAAATTTTTTTAGAAATACAATGAACACTGAGATGCCCATATTGCAAAACTTTGTTCCCAGTATAAATTTCTGCAGTTGTATAGTGCAGTTGTGGAAAAAGAAAATGTACCCACTCATTAAGATGTGAAGAAGCAAATGAACACTGTCATATGAATGATTCAGATCTTCACAGGCCTGTCATTTGCCTGGATTTGGGATTAGCAAAGAATTTTCTTCATAAAGTCCAATACCCAAACCTCTAGGGCACAGGAATGCAATGCCAATACTGACCATTCTAACATGTTGTTTTTACCAGCACAAGGTTGGTATAACTAGTATCACATGGGCTTTCAGCAGAGAAAAGACAAGGGTGGCTGGTATTCACCCAGCAATATGGCTGTGTTACTTGTTTTTCTTCACTTGCATGACATCACATACCAGCATTAGGGATGGGCACAAACTGGGAAAATGTGGTTTGGTTTGAGGTTTGTGGCATGCCCAGTTTGTGAGCCATGGACCATCATGAACTTTTAGCCACTAAATGAACCAGTTTGGTTTGTGAGGTTCATGATGTGGTAAAACATCCCCCCCCCCCGAGTGCTAGAGAAACCAAATTTACAGGGGATATTTGGCTGACTCTACCTGCCCTCCAAGCTTGGTGAGGATTGGATTTTCAAGGTCCAAGTTACAGCCCCCCAAAGAAGGTACCCCCAGGAAAGTGCTTTCTGGGGAAATGACAGGTGCAGGTTCAGGAGTGTATAGATGGACCTTGTGCAAGCTACAGACATCAAATTTGCAGGGATTATCCTCCTGATGCTCCTCTACATGACCTCCAAGTTTAGTGGGTATTGTACTTCCGGGGTCTGAGTTATGGCTCCCCAAATAAGATGTCCCCAGGAAAGTACTTTTGGGGAGAATGTCAGACTCTGGTTCAAAAGTGCAAGCTACACACATTAAACACACAGGGAACCTATTGGTTTTTCTGTGACTGGAGAATTCCACCCCCCCCCCAATGCTTTAAAGTTTCTTTGTTGCTTTGAAGTTTGGTAATCATTTTGTTTGAGCAGAAACTGTCTAAAAATGTATTCATTGACAAACCACCATGAACTGCCTAAAAGTTTGTGGAAAGTTCATGCTGGTTGAACCATGAACCAGCCAAAATTCATTGCAAACTTTAGTTCATGAGCCAGTACATGCCTGTCCCTAACCAGCATAACATCACATACCAGCATGCTTGTGAAGATGTCCTCCTTTCTTCACTCTGCATTCTTATTCTATGGTCTCTGTGAGAGATACTGCAAGCAATTGTTGAAGGGTGAAGGGTTGTTGAGCCAATACACAGTACATGTTGGGCATAGGAGGCATTTGCAGTAGTCAACGTTTGTACCAGGGGATTCACTTATGTGGGATGCATTATCCTTGCATCCCCAGTTGGAGGTGGAGGATCCAGGTTGGTGTTTGTGTTGGAAGAAACATATGTCTTTAAGGGTTCTGAGCAGAACAGTGATGTGATGGGACAATGTTTTTATCCATGGCCATTTGTGCAAACTGCTCCCTTTTATGCAAACTGCCCTTTCTGTAGAAAATGCCCTTCACCAAAGTTTCCCCATGTGTGTTCTCAGCTGCCCCGAAGTAAGACCCGACAGATGCAACCACATGCCACATGCCTTATCATCTGTGATGTGAGTATCATGGCTGGAGTTTATAATAATGCTTACTAGCTCTGTGATTGGCTACACATTTTAGTCAGTGTCCTAAAGTGAACCATGGCTGTGTTGGCATGGTAGAAGGCAACTGCAACAGGTTTTTTTTATACTCCCTTTGAACTCAATGAGACTCTACATTTATGCCAGCAAAAGTGCTGACAACATTATTCTACTGCAGGGGCCCACAACATTTTTGAGCCTGTGGGCACCTCTGGAATTCTGACACAGGGCAGTAGGGGCAACAACAAAATGGATTCCATGGGAGACAGAAAATTCACTATGCAGTGGCAAAATGAGTTGTCAGACTCGCTGTGTTCTTAGGTTTGAATTAGATAATGAATTGTGTGGAGAAATGCCTTTTATTTGGGGGGGCTGAGCTTAAAACAACCCCTAAATTCGGTTTTAAATGTTTTCTCTCTCCTGCTCCCAAGTATTGTCTGAGTACCAAGCATCAAAGCTTTGGAAATGCTCATGGCCATCCTGACCATAGACAATCAAATGGGGAGTTCTCACCTTGACTGGAATCAGACATCTATAAGGGACACATAGACTTGTGGGTCTAGATTATATCTTACTGGAGATTTCAGGAAAGGGGTGTTGTTTTTTACCCAGGAGGGGGTGGGAAAACAGGTTGCCATAGAGGAGCCAAGCACACAATATCAAGGGAGTAAAATTAAGCATAACTCTAAGATTGAGTATTATTAAGCATAACACTCTCTTCAACATGTCAAGAAGAATCTCTATTTAACAGGATGCCTTTTTAAATGTATATGTTTTTTAAAATATATTTTTGCCGAAGTAACTTTTTAAAAATCTCCACAGTCAATCAAATCTCCTGTGGCCAATTAGAAGCCCTGCTGGGCAAAAAAAGAGAAAAAAAGAAAATCCACCTGGCCCTGCCAACTTTCTAAAAACAATTGGCAGGCACCAGGAAAGGTGTTGGTGGGTGCCATGGTACCCATGGGTGCCCTGCTCCAGTGCTAAAATCAGGAACTAAGATAGGGAGTTTCAGGACTAAGCTGTGCTCCTCCCTGGCATGTCCTTAGTAAACCCATTTCTGGCTCTATAATGCTGCAGATGCACGTACAGTGCTATGGTGCCAGCGGTGTACTATGCCAGTATATATTGGCTAGTATAGGATTTAGTTGCCAACCTAAAGTATTTAGTGGCTGGCTTTAGGATTGCATCCAGAATCTCTCCCCTCTGTTTTTTAAATGGTAAAACAGGCACTAACTTGCACCCTACTGTTGTGGCAAATTCATACACATCCAAAGCTACTATTTGCTGCATAGGAAAAAAGACAAAAATATGTTTATTTCATTTAAACCCTGCCTTTATCCCCAATGGGGACCCAAAGTAGCATACATTGTTCTGCTCTCTTCCATCAGTGTAATCTTATATAGAATTATTCTAGCCTAAATCCATTGAAAGCAATGAGCTAGTGCTAGAGTAAACCTGCATAGGATTGCACTGTGTATGTTTTCCAGTGGAAGGCAAAGCACATCTTAATCAGGAGGATTTAAACTGGGGAAATACCACAGTGGAAAGGAATAAGACAACCACTACTCTCCTGTCCAGTGGCAGCCCCCCCCCTCCTTCAATTGGACCTTCCCCTCCAATGGTACCTTTAACATTTTTTGAGAACTCATTTCACTAGTTTCCCATGGTCTTGCCTTATTTTTCTTCCAAAAGGAAGAATGAAACTTTTAAAATTGATGATTGATTGATTGATTGATTTCATTCCTCACTGTTTTATATTATACCGAATTTACTGCGAAAACTTTAAGGAGCTTTACACAGGAATTTGTCTCAGTCCCAGGAAATATTCTAATTTCTGGAAGTATAGATCATTATGGCATTGCTGCAGCCTTTTGTTCTCGCCAACAATCTCCTCTGTCTTTTACTATTCATTTTATCATTTATTTTCATTGTCCTCACTTTCAGATGACATTCATATTAACTGTATGTTCCATAATTTGTGCACATTTTACTGAATATTCACCTTTGATCTGCATTGAATTGCACTAATGATTTTGCCACAAACAAACCATATTATGTTATTTCCATATTCTGTTAGCAGATTTAAATACTAATAACTCATGGCTGATCAAACCAATATGTCAAAAAAGTCCAACTGAAACAACACAAAGTTGTGGTATCATGCTAATAAATGTATTAAACAGTAAGGGATCTAATTAATGAATATTATATCAGAATTTTAGATGAATAATGACTTGACTTTCTCAGAGAAACAGGTCATTAATAAGGAATGTATGTGATTTCTGATGAATTTTCAGACTGAAAATTCACTATGCAGTGGCAAAATGAGTTGTCAGACTCGCTGTGTTGTTAGGTTTGAATTAGATAATGAATTGATTTATATTTTTTAATCCAGACAGTTCTGAAAGCAGACAGTTTCAGTTTTATAAGAGATAAAAGGCTAGAAATGTAAATTTTATTCAGCAAGGGAGGATTTGTAGCTATGATCCTAAGCACATTAATTTGCAAGTTCCATTTCAATCACTGTATCAGAATAAGCCAAGATACAAAGAGAGATCTTTCTGGGTCATACATAGATGTCCCTTGAGGAGAAGCCACAGTATACTTTCTTCAGGGCATAATGGTGATAGTAATTCTATATATGTCCCCATAATCTGGAAATCAGAGAGATTATTTCTCTAAACAAGGAAGTTCTATTTAGCTGATATAGTAAATAGCCATTGATAGGCCAATCCTATGTGAATTTGCCCATTTCATAAACCCATCCCTGCTAACTACAATACATTTCACAAGGTAATTATGCACCATGTAAAAAAATACTTTCTTTTGTCTCTTTGCATCTATTAGGAATCAAATAGTAAAATTTGTACTCTGTGACTGAACTGGCAAATTGACATACTCGGTTCTATTAAATGTCCTCAGAAGTTGAGTCTAGCTGATGCTCACAGAAAGACTAAGTCTTATGTTGAAGTATTTACAGCTTGTCCAGAACAAGTAAGCTACTGTGGTGGGAAGTTTGGGGTGGGGTGAAGCCAAACAGGTATCTTTCTTTACTAGACAATCATTTTCACCTGAAAGAAAATCCAAGTATTACCAACCCCCAGTTAGACAGTCATAAATGTTGAAAAAACCCTTCTTTTTGTTACATGCTTTTCATGTTTTCAGTTTTAAAATGTCAGTGGCTAACTGAATGAGCAAATGGGAGTGCGGTCACACATGCCAGATAACGCGGAGTGGGGGGAAAGCAAGGCTATTTGCTCCATAGTAATTTGACCCGCCACTGTGTGATCAGATGCAGCAGCGGGCGAATCGGGGGGTTTCCTTCGCCGTGTGTTTCCGGTGCGCTTCAACAAGGGATCACTGACGCAATGGGAGCGCACTGGAGCCATCACACGGGGAAGTCTGTCTGCGACCTGTCGCAAACCCGTTTGATACTGCACTTTCCCCAGTATTTTTTAACTCCGCTTCTTTGGCGGAGCGAAACGGGTTGGCAATGGGTGCGGGATGCGTGTCAGATGTTCCCATGTGATTGCGCCCTTAAAATCTGCTTGGCATTCACACGGCTAATTCTGCGTGTGATCGGGACCCAAATTATCTTTCCTGCTTCAGAGTTGCCTTTTGGTATCTCCCTTGTTTTACACAAGAGTAAATGTGTTGGAGCCAATTGATCTACTCATATGTAAGGGGATCACAAGGAAAGTAGGCAGAGTGAGACTACTGGAGTGGTTTAGCTCATGTGCAAACTCCCCCCTCCCCCAAAAACCCCCAGAACAAATGGAACCCTGTCAAGAAGTCTGAACTGATCACACCAATAACATGATCATTGGAAGTGGCATGACACATGCAAAAACGCACAAGATGTCTGCAATCTGAAAAATATCTAATTAATTAATATCTCAACTGAATATATTCCATTCTTTAACAATATTATTATAATACCAGGTTTAAAACAACAACAACAACACATGATAATAAACATCCTCGGCCTGCTTTAGTTAAACATTTAATCATTTTTTTTATTTTTTTATTTTATTAGATTTATATACAGTCCTCCCCCAATGAGCTCAGGGCAGTGTACAACAGTTAAATACACAATTTAAATGATATTAAAATGACAATTTACACATAAAATCATAAAATACTGTATAATTATAAAAGTTGTCAGATGACTAGTCAGAACAGACCTGATGGACAATTGGCCTGGAAAAATTGGGCTGAAAAAGTTACAGCCAAACTTCCAGTTTTTGACAACTCAATGGTGGATGCATCCCTGGAGAGCTCCCAGGGATGCAATCTGCACGCTAGCGGTTGGGAGGGGGTGTGATTGTACACACTCCCCCAGGACTCTAGCCATGGGGCACTAAAGGGTTGCTTCTCCTCTGGCACGATGCTGGAGAATTGAGGCCCCCTTCTGCCCCGACGGTTCCACTGCTGTGCATCTGTAATGGAATCCAAGTCGCTGACCGGGACAAGCACGTGGAGGCTGAGTGAGTAACACGTACCTTTAATGAGGTCCTCGGACAGACATGGATCCTCGGGCTGACATTGACTGTGAGTCCGTGAAAGCGAAAGCACTGAGATAAAAGTAGAAAGCCTCCCCCCCTCGAGGCATAAGCGAGCGAGGGAGAGAACTCCCCAAACACAAAGAAAAGACTGAGAGTGAGGGGGCACATATAGATATTAAACAGCATCGGGGAGAGGATCACTCCCTGCGGAACACCACATACTAGTGGGTGCCACTGGGATAACTCCCCCCCAAGTGCCACCCTCTGTCCCCGACCCTGAAGGAGGGAGGCTAGCCATTGCAAGGCAAGCCCCTGTATCCTGGCATCGGTGAGGCGGTGGGTTAACACCTCATGGTCAACCATATCGAACGCTGCCGACAGATCGAGAAAAATCAGCAGCCCTGAGCCACCTCGATCCAGATGTCTCCAGAGATCATCTACCAGGGTGACCAGCACCGTCTCTGTCCCATGGGCAGGGCAAAAGCCAGACTGGAAGGGATCCAGGAACTTAGCCTCATCCAAGAAACCCTAAAGCTGTATTGCCACTGCCCTCTCTACCACCTTACCCAGGAATGGTAGATTAGACACTGGGCAGTAGTTATTAAGGACCATCTGGTCCAAAGAGGGTTTCTTAAGGAGACGGCAAACTACCGCCTCCTTCAGTCCCTCTGGGAAAGTCCCCGTTGAAAGAGACAATCTCCCTCAGGGGGATCCACACCTCATCGCCACAGGCCTTGATCAGCCATAATGGACAGGGATCTAGGAGGCAGGTAGTAGGCTTAACAGCTGTCAGGATCTTGTCAACTTCGTCCTGGGAGAGCAGACTGAGGTGGTCCAAGATTGAACCTGAAGACAGCCAATGGGCTTCCAGTTCTCTTATTGTATCAATTGTGGACAGGAGGTCGTGGCAGAGCGACAGGACTTTTTCTGCAAAATGGCTCGCAAATGCCTCACAACCGATAGCCAATTCACTAGCATTTGGTATGCCTTGAGTCAATGTCCAAATAATTCTAAATAATTGGGCCATGCGAGATCTAGCAGACGCAATGGAGGATGCGTAGAAATTTCTCTTTGCGGTTTTCACTGCCATATGATAGGTTCTCATAAATGACCTATAGGATGTTCTTGTGGCCTCGTCATGAGTTCGCCACCACCCTCTCTCTAGTCATCTTAGCTCTCATTTCATCCACCATAGCTCCAGGGTATACCAGGGGGCTAGTTTGGTACGAGGGCGAAGAGGATGCTGAGGAGCAATCTCATCAATGGCTTCGGAAAGATGGGAATGCCAGTCTTCCACCAGCACATCTAGCAAGTCGTCAGAGGGACTCGGATCCCGCAGAGCTTCCTGGAACCTATGAGCCTTAGTTAGACATTTTTGTATGTAGAGAAAGACAAAATATGCCCCCAACTGTTCACATAAAGAAAGAGTAGAGATGGTGTCCATTTCTCCTCCCTAAAATCCCCTCCCCCTGTGTCTAAAATGGAAGTGTTTGTGATGCCATGCCAGACCACCCAGTGCTGCAAACAGAAGAAAAACTTAGTGTGGAAGTAGATAAGCCTTCCAGAGAAGAATGATATGGGTGGTTCAAATGCTGGTAAATGCGGCTGAAAACAATAGCCTTGGCCAGCTATCATGAACAACCTATGAATTGCTGACAATACCTTTAGATTGGGCACTAGAACCTCACTGAGTCATAGGTGAGGAAATGATGTGTGCAAACAAAAAAAGGGGGAGAAAAACACAACCCTACATGAGAAAGGTACCCAAAAAGGTTGAGATAACCCCCTTCCCACACTAAATTATATAGCTGCATTACAAATTATATAGCTGTAAAGGTACCTTTATAGATTTTAGGCAGGCGATAGAACTGTGGCACTCTGCCCTCAGTATGTAATAAGAAGTCGTATGTGGATTTATTAATTTAGTCCTCCAGTAGTGCTTCATCTAAAATACTAACAGTGTCTTTCCTGATTATTGAGGAAGGGTTCTCTGTGATCCTTTTGTAGTGATTGGTGTTGTTCAGCTGTCTGAATGCCTCTGTAATATAATCATTTCTGCCCCGTATCACTACTGCACCCCCCTTTATCTGCTGTTTTAAAAATAACTTCACTGAAAGTGCAGAGCCTTTTTAACATACTTTGTTCCAGTCTGTTTAAGTTATGCCAGAGGGGCAACCTTGAATGTTCAAGTTCTTTGATTTCTTCCTTTACAAGCTCCTGAAAGACCAGTACTCTAGGACTTTTTTTTGGGGGGGTGTGTGTTAAAAGTAGATTTGGGTCTAAATGTATTATTAAGTGAGGCATCATGAATTGCATTTCTGCCCATGAAAAAGTCATATGCTTTATGTGTATTTTAGATCCATGGGCATAAGAAATATTGTACATTTCGATGAGTTGCATGTATAATTTTTTTTAAAATAGTGTGTCTGTGCATGTGTGTGTTTTGTGTGCTTGCCTGGAAGTTATGGTGACTTCTGGTGACCCTTACTGAGGGCTTGGATTTTTTCAAAGAGGTGGCTTGAATAACCTGCCTCTACGTCCCACCTCTGGTATTCCTTGGAGGTTGAGATTCCAAATACCTGCCAGAGTTGGCTCTAGTTAGCTTCCAAGATCTGACAAGATCAGGCTTGCTTGGGCTATCCAGGTCAGGGCACTTTTAAGTATATTTTTGTAGCTAGGACCTTTCTAGTGGGGGGCCCCTGAGGAAAGTGGTGGGCCCGGAATGTGTGTGCGCACGTGCTTTGCGCGCGCGCACCGTACGCACATCACCCGCTGCGCCCCTGTTGGAAAGCACGCATGGCGCTGAGCCTGCAGGGAGGGCGGCCGCCTGCGCCGTCTCTCGCCGGCAAACTACTGCGCCCCGTTGGATAGCACGCGTGGTGGTGGGGGGCTGGCAGAGCTGGAGGGCGATCCCAGAAAAAAAAAGGCTGAGACTCCTCTCCCCGAAATGTTCGCCCCTGAATGCTTTTGAAAGGGCAGAGAGAGAGAGCACCCCCCCCCTCTGGAGTGCAGGGTTCCCCAATGGCTCCGGCCCGCCATGCCCCCAACTGTTCACATAAAGAAAGAGTAGAGATGGTGTCCATTTCTCCTCCCTAAAATCCCCTCCCCCTGTGTCTAAAATAGAAGTGTTTGTGATGCCATGCCAGACCACCTAGTGCTGCAAACAGAAGAAAAACTTAGTGTGGAAGTAGATGAGCCTTCCAGAGAAGAATGATATGGGTGGTTCAAATGCTGGTAAATGCGGCTGAAAACAATAGCCTTGGCCAGCTATCATGAACAACCTATGAATTGCCGACAATACCTTTAGATTTGGCACTAGAACCTCACTGAGTCATAGGTGAGGAAACGATGTGTGCAAACAAAAAAAGGGGGAGAAAAACAGAACCCTACATGAGAAAGGTACCCAAAAAGGTTGAGATAACCCCCTTCCCACACTAAATTATATAGCTGCATTACAAATTATATAGCTGTAAAGGTACCTTTATAGATTTTAGGCAGGCGATAGAACTGTGGCACTCTGCCCTCAGTATGTAATAAGAAGTCGTATGTGGATTTATTAATTTAGTCCTCCAGTAGTGCTTCATCTAAAATACTAACAGTGTCTTTCCTGATTATTGAGGAAGGGTTCTCTGTGATCCTTTTGTAGTGATTGGTGTTGTTCAGCTGTCTGAATGCCTCTGTAATATAATCATTTCTGCCCCGTATCACTACTGCACCCCCCTTTATCTGCTGTTTTAAAAATAACTTCACTGAAAGTGCAGAGCCTTTTTAACATACTTTGTTCCAGTCTGTTTAAGTTATGCCAGAGGGGCAACCTTGAATGTTCAAGTTCTTTGATTTCTTCCTTTACAAGCTCCTGAAAGACCAGTACTCTAGGACTTTTTTTTGGGGGGGTGTGTGTTAAAAGTAGATTTGGGTCTAAATGTATTATTAAGTGAGGCATCATGAATTGCATTTCTGCCCATGAAAAAGTCATATGCTTTATGTGTATTTTAGATCCATGGGCATAAGAAATATTGTACATTTCGATGAGTTGCATGTATAATTTTTTTTAAAATAGTGTGTCTGTGCATGTGTGTGTTTTGTGTGCTTGCCTGGAAGTTATGGTGACTTCTGGTGACCCTTACTGAGGGCTTGGATTTTTTCAAAGAGGTGGCTTGAATAACCTGCCTCTATCCCACCTCTGGTATTCCTTGGAGGTTGAGATTCCAAATACCTGCCAGAGTTGGCTCTAGTTAGCTTCCAAGATCTGACAAGATCAGGCTTGCTTGGGCTATCCAGGTCAGGGCACTTTTAAGTATATTTTTGTTAACTTTTTAACTTGTATTTATATGATTGGACATTTGTCTTTATAGTAGGAATCGGTATTTATATGCAGAACCATAGGATCATTGTTTAATATGATATTTTAGCACTTTTGAATATGTAGTATATAGGAAGTATATATGATATTTTGTATGTTAGCAGTACTTGTGTAGTCATATTTTAGTTTCTTTCTTTCTTGCTCAGCCTGAGGAAATGATGTGTATACACACACACACTGCTGGAAATATGCCCGTGGAATAAATGAATTCTAGAACTGAGATCGTATATGACAAGGAGCCACTCAGCTATTGGCTCTTTCTTCTGACTCTGTCCACTGATCATAAGGCATTTTAGGTTGTGCTAGTAAAAGTGTTTAGCCCCCAATGCCATCCCTGGCCTACAGAAAGTCCTGCTCTTCCTCATATTCCTTGCCATTGGATTCTTCCAAGAGGTTTTGGCTGAGGTCCTGGAAGTGTCCCAGTCCTTCCTGGATGCCATGCTGGGCCACATACTGGAGCCATGTGCACTTCCTCGCAGAAAGGACAGAGTTGGCACCCATCAAGTCAGGGTTCATGGCAGCTGCAGGCTTCCTAACAGGGTGGGTGCTGTGGACTGCATCCACATTACCGTGATTACCCCTCAGGAGGAGCTGCAGGTGTACCGAAACTGCCTTCACTTCTAAAGCCTGAATGTCCAGGCATCCTGTGATTTTCATGGACCTCATGGCCAGGTTTCCGGGCAGCATTCATGATGTGCAGATTTTTGCAGCATCTGGCCTCAACTGACTATTGGCCACATGGCCAGAGGGCAGTCTGGGAAGGAGGGAGCGAGGCCCCAGGCAGGGGCTCACAGCCTTTACACGTGTCTTTCCATCCATGCTAGGTGACTGTGGCTACCCCTCCTCCCTTATTTGCTGACTCCATATCCTGAAGACGGCCCTCCAGACCATGCAGCCTACAACCAAGCCCACCACCAGACACACATAGTCATCAGGTGGGCATTCGGCCAGCTGAAGATGTGGTTGCATGGTCTTCACCATACTGGGGCGTGGTGGGCCATGCAGCTCCGGGCAGTTGCCAAGCTCTTCCGCATCTGTGCTATGTTCCACAGTGTTGCCATCCACCAATGGCTGCTGCCACCCCTCATTGGGGCTTTCTGGGGGATCCCTGGCTTAGGGGCCAGGACAACACACAGTCAGAGGAGGCAGTGGTGAGGCAGGATGTCAGAGAACACACTGAGTGCAAACAGTCACAAGAAGACTTATGGTGCAGGAGGTGCACTGGCACCCAGACTACCTTTTGGGGTGCAGCCTTAGAGAAGGACATTCCATCATCCACAGGATTAGAAGAGCCTCCTTGTGCTTACACTGTTCCCTTAGAATCTGCATCAACTAGCATACCTGACCCCATGCAGCACCCAAGATAATGGGCCATATTCCCCAGAAGCAGGGATGCCAATTGAGGCCCCTACCCCATTAATTATTTTTCAGCTTGGCACTTGCACAGCCTGGCTGCAGAACCAGAACATTTTCTGAGTGTCCAGCCACTCTAATTAAGGAACCAGGTTGTGGAAGGAACCACACATCTATACAGATGAGTGAGCCCTCCATAGTGCAGTCCTAGGCACCCAACTCTTGAAGGGTTGGCGCTAGGGTTGCCAAATCTTGAAAACGGACCGGCGGGGGAGCGTCCTGCCGGTCTGGGAGCCGATCGTGTGTGCGCGCGCACATGCGCGCCGCCGGAGCGTCACCGGAAGTGACGTCCCACGCTGGGCGGGGCCACGCCATTTGAGGGGAAAACTCTTCCGGGTGACGCGCACACCGGGGCAGAGTTCCCCCCGGGCCCGGATTCCCCGGCGTCGGGTAACGGGCCTCTGGGGCGGGGGGAATTCTGCCCTACCGGAGGGGTTGGCAGCCCTAGTTGGCGCTCCTAGCTCTGAGGGCCTTGGGTGCTGGGATAAACAGGAGTTGGCTGTGTTTCATGCTATGGTCATCACATGCAATAGACACAAGCAGTATTCATTTTAAAACTTTCCCCTATAATGCCCAAAATCCATGGCCTTTTCTTGTTCTTTCCTTTGATTAGCATAGTTAAATGGGCCTGAGGTTGCTGGGAACCCCTTGGCACTTCCAGGCCGCCACAGTGCCAGACCCCCCAAAATTGACCAACCTTGCTTTTTGCAGCCACAAGACAGACAGCCTTCAGAAAAAACTGTTGGGAAGTCATTTCTCATGGGCCCCACCACCCACCTGACCCCCAAGCAAACAAAACACAGTAGTCAGGGACAGGCAACATTTCAGAGATCTTTTTGTAGTTTCCAAAGCCTCTCCTAAGGGAGGTCCAAAGACTGCCTCTGAGGAACCACAAGGAAAATGGGTGTTCCTCTCCTGCAGTCACAGGTGTCCTAGTGGGGCAGAGCCACAGATGGAGCCACAGGCTGAAGACGATTGTCAGGTTCTGAAGGCAGTCTTGGTCAGTGGCTTGGGCACAGTGAGGGCGTGGGAAAACTGCCCTGAACCAGTGTTTGGCCTGCTGGATCTTCATCTGCAGAACAACAAAACAGAGATCTGTAGTGACAACAAGAAGCCAGGAATGCCTTAGTGAGTGCAGCCGCATCCATCAGGGGTTACCAGGGACTCCTCTCTGTGGCCCATGGGATGGTACTCTGTCACAACCACCACGACCCTGGCAGAGGCTGACACCATCTCAGCCATGCTTATCTGTCCTGCGTTAATGTACACAGCAAGTGCGTAAAGATCCATCTACCTTGGCAGCTGCTCCAGTAAGAAAATGAGGGTTGTGTGACAATCTACTCCTCTTAGAACAGAGGGGCTCCACTTCCCCCCCAAGCACCTTACCCAAGGGAGAGCCTAGCAAATGAATGAACTGTCAGCTCAGTGCAGAGCCAAAAACTTTGTCCCCCTCCCCAGGCAGGTACCCCAGGACACTCTCCATGCACCAATGCCCCTTGTGCGAGAGGGGCCATGATGCCATGAGTCCACAGAGTGTGGACTTTGCTCTCTGCTTTGGATGTTGGTGCAAAGTGCTTGCCCAGTAGTGCTTAGTGCCTTCTCTGTGTTATTCCTGCTACCCAGGTGCCTCACCGTTCACATTCTCATGGCAGGATGCTGTCAGACAAAGTTCCATGTCACACACCCTACATTGTGAGATGTGGGGCATCCTGGCCAAGGGTTTTGAAGAGCTGGGGGGGGGAACACAATTGGGTGCTTGGAAGGAAGCTTGGTCACCATAGGAGAGGGAGAGAATTAGTTGCACTCATAGTCATGGCAGTGGGGGCCACTTGTTTTTCCATTCAATGAGTGCCTATGGGATGTGATGTTTTTTTTGAAGGTGCAGTTTTGCACCTCTGTCAGGGGGCATTCCCACACTGAAAGGATTTAGGAAGATGACTAACTCTGGCCACACCCCATGATCTGCCCACAACCACACCAGTGGAGGGGCCTGTGCCTCAGATGTGCCAGCAGACAGCCACTGCAGAGCTGTGTTGGTGCCCAAGCATAGTATTGTGATGCTTGGGTCCTGAGCCACTGTAACTGGCCCTTATGCCAGCATATCTTGAAGATACACCGGTGTAAGGGTCAATCTACTCCCTGAGCACATCCCCCCCTTAGGATTGTGCTGGGAAAGGGTTAACGTTCAGAGGATTGCTTTCTTGCTCACTTGCCTGCAAACACTAAGACTTTTCTCAATAACTTGTTGCCAAAGTAAGAGTTGAGCATAATCAGATGGGCAGCAGCACTTGCTCTACATCTCTGCTACTAGTGGTGGCAAAAGTTTCTCTC
>NW_015162548.1:53337-85847 GCF_001447785.1 Gekko japonicus | reverse complement strand
CCTACACTCTGACCCCCTAAGGTCACCTCAGGGAGGTTGGAGAAAAAGCAGAACTTAGTTTTTTGAGGGGATCTTACACAATTGGATGTTAGTGCTTATTATTCCTTTAATATTCTCGCACAAGGGATGCAGGAGAGAGTCTTCCAGTTCTATGCTATTGCTTATTAAAAGTCCCACTTAGATGTGTGACCTCTCCGCCACCAAAAATCTACATGCAGAGTTACAACTCTGATGCTAGTCAAAATATGAAAATGGTTCCTTCCCACTTTCCCACTATACTTAATGGATTTTGAACTTTTAACATTAGTGGCCTTCTAGAGCCTCTCTCCTTACCTAACTTCTTCTGATTTGTATTTTGTAAAGGTACTGGTGCTGACTAGGCTTCCCAACACTGCCTTGGCAAACACAGAGATTTGCAGGGAAGTGCCTGGCAGGGCAGAGTGTGGGGAGGATGTGAAGTCACTTCCAGATGATGTTGTAGGTTTCCTCTGTTAGTCTGTATGGTCTGAACCATGGACACAAGGGGGAATTCCTAAAGTGTCACTATGTGGAGGCCATTTCCCCCCCACTGGTCAGTTCCACTAGGGATGGGGATGGGTAAATCCCCATTCCAGAAGACTAACTTATAGGCCTACTGCTGATCGTACCTCCCACAGGGCTCAAGCAACATTTTTTGGGCCCAGAACAAACTTGCAGTTGCTCCATTCCCCACATTCTATGATCTACCTGAAATTATGGGGCCTGTTGAAGTGTAGCAATTCTCCTAGCCCTTCCCACCGTGCTGGTCAGATCACCAGTACACTTGCCTGTCCCCACCTATAGCTGCCTGGCCCTTTCTTGCCTGTCTGTAGACCCTGTTTTCATCCATAATCTTTGCTGACTTTGAGTGATAAAAGCACATGCAAGAAGCTTGCACTGGGGAGAAAGAAAGTCTTCTTGGCTCCCATTTGCTGCTATTACTATGCCAGAAGTGCTGTCCTTGCAAGGGGATACTTTAGTTGGCTGCCTATGGTTGCCTGGAGGTAAGGCTAGCCTGTTAGCATTTGCTGGAATTACTGCAGAACACAATTAAGAAAAACTGTAATAAAAGGAATAAACACAAATGAGAATGAAGCACAAAGTGCATCTCTAATTATCCTAATTCGTCCTGGTTTCTTCCCACTGGTTTTAGGAAACAGACTCCATTTCCGAGTAGGAGAAGCAGCAATCGGAAACAAGCTCACTTATTATGCTAGATATTTGTTTGAGGAGACTCTGCAAACTGCAACATCCACATACTTTAATGTTTTGATTAATTTTTGTAGCATTTTGTCAGGGCTGATGATCCATTTGCTGGGGGAAACTGTAAACAAGGAAGAAAATGAGCTCAAGCCTTCACATTTTTACTCAGCTATTCCTGGATGTATTTTATGTTGACAGCTCACTTCCTTCAGTTCAGTTGTGCTTCTTTGACCAGGCTTAAAAGGATGTTACATATTTCTCATTCCATTTTATTTATTTTTTCCCTTCCAGATTTTTACTGTAAGGTCTCATAGCTTATTGCCACATTCTTATGACATGCAAAATATTATAGGCTTTTGAAGAAATGAATGGCAGTTTACATTTTTTTGTTGCTTGACTGGGCCTCTTTCTAGTATTTATTATAGGACTGTGTATGGAATGGGGATTTCTATGGCTTAGCGGAATGAATCCAAGAAAGTGTGATATTGTTGGGTCCATATATAAAGACTACCAGAATGAGGAATAGCTTAAAATAATTTAAATATGAAGAATAACTAAAAAAAAATCTTGTACAGCAAAGCTCCTCTGGTCTAAACTAAACTTCTCTGGTCTTAGGGTATACCCACAAATTAACAATTCCATAAAACTGGATGGGGGGGGTATATATAGGGTATGTCTCTATATCCTAAATCCTGTCACTGCCAAAGGATCCTGGCCAAGACACCAAACTACTCACACATAATTCCCTGCCACTCCTAAACCCATGACCCTTTATGTTTTGCTAGAGAAAGAGTTTTGTTTGGATTCCATGGAGAATTTCCATGGTTGGAAAATGTGATTTTTGTTAATTCCCCTCCTCTTGTTGCAGATCTGCCAACACCCCCATTTGCTCTAGAGATCCCTTTCTCCAGAAGCATCATTGGGGAGATAATTTGGGCTGTAGCAGGAGGGAGGGTGGGAATCTCTTTTGTCTACTGAAATCTCCAGTATGGGTGAGCTGATCATTTTTATGACAGGCTGGCAATGGCATGCGTTCCCATGCTACCCACATACGTTTCTTTTAACCCACTGGTGCTGATTCTTTGGTGCCCATCATTTCAGGGTGGTTTTTCTGGCATAGTTAAAACTAGAACTGAGCCAAATTTTTGTGAGTTTGAATTTTAGTCATTCTTGAATGAAAACCTTGCATCAAGCCCCTAAGCAAATCACATGAAAAGGTTCTCTGCTTGTCATTTACACTCTAGACAGGTTGGACAGAGCTGTGCTAAAACTCCCACAGGTTATTTTTTCTCTTTTCATTCAAATAATATATATAGTAACTAATAAAGATCTCACAATAATAATAGTAACAACAACAACAACAATTATTTATAGAGTGCTTACAAAGTTCCCAGCTATATCATCTTCTAAGTGCCCATATGATTATAAACTAATCAACACAGGTCTAAATGAACCAACCTGTTATTAAAAAGTTACACAATTCTATAAATTGGGCAAGTGGGCGTCAACGTGGCAAAAGGGGTTCAATGCGGCCAAGTGCAAAGTGATGCACATTGGAGCCAAAAGTCCTAACTATAAATACATGTTGATGGGGTCCAAAATGGCAGGGACTGACCAAGAGAGAGATCTTGGAGTTATAGTAGATAACTCAATGAAAATATCTAGACATTGTGCAACTGCAATAAAAAAGGCCAACGCTATGCTGGGGATTATTAGGAAGGAAATTGAAAACAAATCAGCCAGTATAATAATGCCCCTGTATACATCAATGGTGCGACCTCATTTGGAGTACTGTGTACAACTCTGGTCACCACACTCAAAAAGGATATTATAGCATTGGAAAAAGTACAGAAAAGGGCAAGTAGAATGATAAAAGAGTTGGAACACTTTCCCTATGAAGAAAGGTTAAAATGCTTGGGGCTCTTTAGCTTGGAGAAACAACGGCTGAGGGGTGACATGATCAAAGTTTATAAGATTATGCATGGGATAGAGCAGGTTGAGAAAGAAGTACTTTTCTCCCTTTCTCACAATACAAGAACCCATGTGTACTCAATGAAATTGCTGAGCAGTCGGGTTAGAGCAGATAAAAGGAAGTACTTCTTCACCCAAAGAGTGATTAACACATGGAATTCACTGCCACAGGAGGTAGTGGCAGCTACAAGCATGGATGGCTTCAAGAGGGAATTAGATAAGCATATGGAGCAGAAGTCCATCAGTGGCTATTAGCCACAAGGTATAGATAGGAAGTCTTGGGCTGGGGCAAGTGATGCTCTGTATTCTTGGTGCTTGGGGGGGGGGGCAACAGTGGGAGGGCTTCTAGTGTCCTGGCCCCACTGATGGACCTCCTGATGGCACCTGGTATTTTTGGCCACTGTGTGACAGAGTGTTGGACTAGATGGGCCATTGGCCTGATCCAACATTGGCTTCTCTTATGTTCTTATAAGTCAATGGACTGGTGTAGCTTTCCCTCTAGAGATCATGAAACCGTTTCCAGCATTCAGAATTGTTTTAATTTTTAAAGTTCAAGACAGCTATACAAATCCTGTGGTAATCCTCAAGGCACCCTGACCTGGGTAGCCCATGCTAGCTGGATCTTGTCAGATCTCAGAAGGTAAGCAGGGTTAGCCCTTGCTAATATTTGGATGGGAGACCTCCAAGGAATACCAGAGGCGTAACAAGGAGCCAGGCAATGGCAAACCACTTCTGAATGTCTTTTGTCTTGAAAACCTCAAGGGGTCACCATAAGTCAGCTATGACTTGATGGAACTTTCCTCCACCACCGGTCCTCAGAGCACAGATTGTTTAGGAAACTTCCTTAAGTTTAGAGCAAGGGATCCTTATGTTTAAAGAAGGTGCTTGAGACTGTCTAAAACCTAGAGATGATCCTTTCTGTATCTTATGGGGTAATGTCCAGGCTATGCTCCAACCTGTGTGACCAGAGCTGGGATGCAGCTGTTTATGAATCATATGATCTGGGGGCTGAAAGAGAATATGTAAGGGGACCTAACCTAAGCTTTACTGTGCAATCCTAAACATTTATACTCTTTTGTATCAACTGAAGTCAATGGGCTTAAAAGGGTATAACTCTATTTAAGATGAGAGTTAGTTCAGTAAGATCTGGAAATTTCTTAGAGTTCAATCTCAGCAAAACATGCTCAGCAATTACAGAACTTTCATACTGTCAAAGATCAGGAGGCAGACTGTGTTGTACCATGGCTACTATGCTATGTGCTGCTTTATTTCCTGGAGCCTCAGAAATTAGCCTGTGGGAGGGTTGATACATTCCTTTCTTGTATCCACCAAAGGACTGAAAAATAAATGCAAGCAGTTGTTAATAACACACTAAAAACAGAGGAGATTTTAAACAGGAACAAAAATGAAAATGTTGCAAAAACACTTTCAGCTCAGTTCTAATAAAAATCACTGACTTCACACATACAAATGAATTCCCAATTGGAAGGCTGCCCTCATGGTTCCAATTCATAAATAACAATAAAAATAACACAAGCAGTGCAACTGGGTAGGCAGATCCACAGGGAGCTGACTAGGCACTATCTTTGAGTATTCAGATGTGGTAAGGGATGGATCTAGGAGCATGGCAGGAGTTAGCTCCTTAAGCCACATGAGCCAAGGAACATCTCCCCTAGAACTGGCAGAGAGGTACACCATCTAAAATCACAGTGTACCCCATTATTTTATTATTTATTTATCATATGGCTGAGTTACACACGGGAAGTAAGAACATAAGAGACACCAATGTTGGAGCAGGCCAAAGGCCCATCCAGTCCAACTGTCACACAGTGGCCAAAAATACCAGGTGCCATCAGGAGGTCCACCAGTGGGGCCATTAGAAGCCCTCCCACTGTTGACCCCCCCAAGCACCAAGAAGACAGAGCATCACTTGCCCCAGAGCCCCTATCTATACCTTGTGGCTAATAGCCACTGATGGACCTCTGTTCCATATGCTTATCTAATTCCCCTTTGAAGCCATCCATGCTTGTAGCTGCCACCACTTCCTGTGGCAGTGAATTCCATGTGTTAATCACTATTTGGGTGAAGAAGTACTTCCTTTTATCCGTTCTAACCCGACCGCTCAGCAATTTCATGTAGTGCCCATGCGTTCTTGTATTGTGAGAAAGGGAGAAAAGTACCTCTTTCTCTACCTGCTCTATCCCATGCATAATCTTATAAACCTCAATCATGTCACCCCTCAGTCGTCGTTTCTCCAAGCTAAAGAGCCCTAAGCGCTTTAACCTTTCCTCATAGGGAAAGTGTTCCAACTCTTTTATCATTCGAGTTGCCCTTTTCTGCACTTTTTCCAAAGCTATAATATCCTTTTTAAGGTGTGGTGACCAGAACTGCACACAGTATTCCAAATGAGGTCGCACCATTGATTTATATAGGGGCATTATGATACTGGCTGATCTGTTTTCAATACCTTTCCTAATAATCCCCAGCATAGCATTGGCCTTTTTTATTGCAGTCATACACTGTCTCGACATTTTCAGTGAGTTATCTACTACAACTCCAGGATCTCTCTCTTGATCAGTCTCTGCCAGTTCAGACCCCATCAACATGTATTTATAGGATTTTTGGCTCCAATGTGCATCACCTTGCACTTGGCCACATTGAACCCCATTTGCCATGTTGAAGCCCACTTGCCCATCCTTGACAGATCCCTTTGTTTAAAGTATATAATATATATATAATAATATAAAATATGTATTATAAAAATATAAAATAATATAAAATATGTAATCGAGTTGATACAATGGGCATGCAGACCAATTGGGCAATTGTTATGTTTTGATCTGTATTAAAACACGTTAAGCTTGAAACCTTGTCAAGGATTGTAAGCTGCAACAATTCTATTGGCTGTTGTATAGAAGCATCCAATCAGGATGAAGAGTGATGTTCTTGAGGGAACAGACCTGATTGTTTTATATCCCTGTGTTGTAATTGGTCCTTAACTGGGGTGTGGTTACACTAGCCCGGACAATTTAAAAGGGAGCTGTGCTCCACTGTCTGTATGTGTGTTCTCTGAATGTTCTTGTTACTTCTTAATAAAGCTGAATCACTGTTTGATTAAGAGATGGCGTTGAGTTCCATATGTAACAGCAATCCCCCTAAATACTAATATCTAGATTTTCAATCCACACAGTCACAGCTGGAGAGAGTACAAAGAGTTCTGTCACATCTCCCTAGAAAGCATGACACTCACATTCCTGTGACAGGTGGAATATAGTTTGGCAGGCTGCACTACAATCACATTTGGGTCCTGGTATTTTGCCCCATTTAAACAACAGGTCTGCACAACTGCCAAAGCCTGTTCATATTCTATTAGCTGTCCTCCATACTTTATGTGACGAGTCAAATCCTGAGGGCCTCTTGTTGGTGTTAATCAGGTTATGGATATCAGGTGAAACTGATTGTATCCATGTTCGCAACCACTGTTAATGCAGCCAATGGATAAATCCTTGCATTATTTTGTCTGACTGATTGAATTCTTGAATTCTTGTTGTTTTTAACTTAAATGGTCATTGTCATAATTTTAAAACTGTTTATACATCTGTAATGGATATTAAGAGTTTCATCGTTATTGCAGTTGCTGTATTGTTTTGAAGTTGTTTTTGGCATTTTGGTGTTACTTGCTAAGGCTTTGAGCCAATGCAATAGAATTTACAACTGAATGTTATGGAAGCTTATTTTCAGGTGTTCTCCGTTCATAGAAGTAAGAGGTGTCTTAGAATATTAGATACATCCAGGGCTTTTTTTGTAGAAAAAGCCCAACAAAAACTCATTAGCATAATAGCAGCAACTCATTAGCATATTAGGCCATACCCCTGACAGTACAGCTCATTAGCAGATTAGGCCACACCCCCATGGCTTCTCTTGGCTTGCCCAGGCACCCCATGGCTGTGGGGACCCTGGGCAAACTGGCCCTTGGAAGGAAGGGATGGCAGTTTAAACTGCCTTCCCTTGGCTTGCCTGAGTGCCCCCCTGGCCCCCTGGCCCACCCGCCTCTGAGTCCCGGGGGGGGTCGCTCTCCAGGCCTTCCCTCTTTAGCCACGCACACAGAGGTTTTGGCTGTAGTGGGTGTGGCCAACTCTGAAGCCAACCGGAACTCCGATCCTGTGCGTTCCTGCCCAGAAATAGCCCTGGATACAGCAACAATGTTTCCTCAGAGAGTTTCCTATGGCAGTTCAGATTTCCTGGAGTTGGTTGCTATCTTTGTGAGCCTAACTCACTCCTTTGTTAAAGTTGGAGTTTATCTTTATTTTCCAAGATGTCTAAAACCATTTCCCCTTTACAACAGACCAGGGTTCTCCTCAGAGCTAAACCCTCTTTGACCCTGGGCCGGAATTAATCTTCTTCTCCTCAGAAGAATTAACCTTGTTCCTTTTCTGGCTTGAAAGGGGGTTTCCACAGACTACCCCAATTACTCTTGCCAAAACTCTCTCCCAGTTCTGGTGTCTGTGTAAAATGGACTTCAGCTTATGCTGACTCTGAGACTTTGAATTCTTATATTGAATTCCTCCTCAGGATAGAGATAGAACACAGTTGGCAAGGAGTCTTTTTCTGTTATTCACTAGGTGAACTCATCTGACTTTTCCTATCAGACACATGGACTCCAAACTCTGCCCAAAACCAACTGACTGCCTTCCGAATGGTTCTACCTGACAGAACAGCTCCAAACTGAACTGAACTCAAACTGACTCTCACCTCAACATACAGCTGATTCCCTCAGCAGGTGCTAGCCAATCAGAGAAGAGGAGCAGCCTGTCACTCAAGCTCTGCATTCCAGGGAAAAGTTAACTCTATCTCCTGGCTCTCTAATTTAGCTGCACTATGAAATCTGCTTTTAAAGTGCAGTCCTTCACACATGCCTTGGGTAGCCTTCCTAACAGCAAGTCGGCCTCACTCAAATGCATGCTGTTGCTAGAGAAAGCTTAGTGGTCCTTGGGTGGTGGTGGAAAGTGCCATCAATTCACAGCTGACTAATGGCAACCCTGTATGGTTTTCAAGGCAAGAGACATTCAGAGGTAATTTGCCATTACCCACCTGTGCATCACTGACCTGGTATTCTTTGGAGGTAGAGGTCTCCCTTCCAAATACGAGCTAGGGATGACCCTGCTTAGCTTCTGAGATCTGACAAGATCGAGCTAGCTGGGTCCTTGGAAGCAGCTCATATATGCACAAGTGCCATACTGGGCAGAGGAAGTTGGCAATCCAATTAATTGGACTTCTTCATGATTTACTGTTCAATAAAGTCTGAGGTGTTCTACAACTCTGTCCCTGTCTTTTCACTTGTGAGCAGATGAGAATAATGCCAGACCCCCTCCCTGCCCAACTCCTCCCCATCTGTACATTCCCCTTAGGGCTGCCCTTTCAATAATCTGAGAGGGTGGGCTGTGACTCAGGGATGCCCATGCTAGGATCACTGTGGTTGGTGTTTCTGGTGCGACTGGATTTCTGTTTTGTTTGGCTGCAAACATAGCAGAGATCCAGTAGCACCCATATATTGGTCCCTACCCCTTTCCCACACACACATAATCTGCTGGCTGCTGTGTGCAGCTTGCATGAAAAATAGACTGTCGGGTGGTAGCTGCTCTGGCAAAGGAGGACAGCGGTCTCTGGGTCCCCACTCCCCATGCCATTACTGGGATTTGATAAGCCATGTAGCTTAGTGGTGGCAGGGGCAGGAGACCCTGTGTGGATTGTAGGGAGCTATAGCCATGGGTGCAACATCAAGGGGTGGTGGAACAACATCCTGGCCAAAGTGATTATCTCCAGGACAACTAATCAGCTGGGCTGTCCTGTTGCCTCTTTTATGGCTTAAGGGGGCAAAAAATCAGCTCTGAGGCTTTTGCTAATACTTGCCCCTCCCATGTTGGGATCAAACCAGGAGCCCTGGCCATACTATCCCAGTGCAATGGCCCCTGTGTGGCTGGTGGTAATGTCAGGGCTTCTGTGAAGTGCCTAACACCTGATGGCATGCCTCATTTGAGCCCACCCTCTTGGCCTAGTGCTTGGGATGCTACTAGGATGTGGGAGCTGTGGCTTCAAGAACTGCCTCTCTCGTTTTTGTTTTTGTTTTAACTTTTTCATGGGAAAAAGGAAGTTGAGGTTTGCAGCAGTGATGGGTGCATGGGGGTAGACATTTTGTAGCCCGTCTGGCACTTCCTGGAGAAGGGGTGGTCATCCTGTTCACTACACGTGTGCCCTTCCCCAGTTGGCTGAGGTGTGTGTGCTTGGGCAATGAGTTGAAGTGGCACTATTACTGAGTCTACTGCGGTGGCTCAAGTGGTTAAGACGCTGAACTGCAGGCTGTGGAAGGTCAGTAGTTGAGCAGTTCGAGACCCGGGTGCCGCATGACAGAGTGAGCTCTCGTCCCTAGTTCCAGCTCCTGCCAACCTAGCAGTTCGAAAGCAAGAAATTGTAAGTACGTAGATAAATAGGTACCACTTTGGTGGTAAGGTAACCGTTCTGTGCACCTTGGTGTTTAGTCATGCCGGCCACATGACCACGGAAATGTCTTTGGACAGCGCTGGCTCTTTGCCTTTGAAACGGAGATGAGCACCGCAACCCTAGAGTCGGATTCGACTGGCTTTCAAGCAAGGGAACCTTTACCTTTACTTTTTACCAGTGGTGAAACTTTCGCATAAAGGGCTGGCTGCCACCACTACAGCAGTACTCAGGATTGCACTACAAGAAAGCTAGAGGACTAGCCTCCCTGGAGGAGGCAAGGACAGCAGACAGTTCATACTTCTTTTTTTTAAAATCCCCCAAATGTAGTTTGTTGTCATAGCTGCATAAGGTAATGAAGCTCGGGCATCCATGCCAAAACCCAGTCTCTGGTGTGTTCTCTTTTGAAGGAGAAGCATGAGCTGAGTGGATTTACAGAGCATCACAAGTTGGTGGGGCTGATCTGGCTTGTACCAAGGCTGATTTGTAAAGTCATATGAACTAAATCTCAGTTTAAGTCTCTGAACTTATTTTGCCAGACATGTGCAAGGCTAGAGCTGGGACAACTTGGAACTCTGTATTTATTTATTTATTTATTTAAAACGTGTGTATCCCATCTTTCATGTGGTTAAAGCCATCTTACAATAATAAATATTTTCAGTTAAAACCAAAATAGAATAGCAAACCTGAAGCGACACTCATTGCCTTCGTGAAAATGTGCAGAGTAGTCTGCAAGCTTGAAGGCTTTATCTTATTTTGAACATGTTGAGGCCAACAGAGCTTATTTAGAAGTGCTCATTTTGGGGCTAGTACCATGACCCCTCTACCCATTGACATGGAATCCATTTCTTCCTAATGAGTGGGCCTTATTTCCAAGTAATGTGTTTAAGATTGGGACGTTAAGTGTTGTCGATCTTTGCCTTAATCATTGCTTTTATTAATTATAATGAACGTCACAGTCCTTACACAGAATTTGTTCTTGGGTCTGACAGATTCCCCCACCCCACCCCCTTTTTTAACAAAAAGAAATAACGGGCTTATGCAACTTGACTGATATAGCATATTTGTGCAGTCTATTGTGCTGGGCAATCTATTTATGCCATAATGGAAAAGGAGAACTAGACTGATGGGAGGTGAGTGCTTGGCAGTTACAGATACAATCTCACAATCAATATTCTAGTCATGAACAAGCTGCCAAAATGCAGTAAAAAAAAAAGGATGCACAGGCTTGTGTTATTTTGTTATGAAGCAGGGCTTTCAGAAGCAGCTCAAGGGAGCAGGAGAACCAACTCCCAGTGAATTCCAATGAGATCAGGGTGCTGAATCCACTTTAAGGTGTGTGTTTTTGGGGGTTCTTAAAGTCAGGACAATAATCAATATGTCCCTTCTAGCTCCAACAATAATATATTATGCCATAATTCCCTGTGTGAGAATGAGGCAAGAATCTGGGTCAGTAAAATTTGGGTTCAAATTTATGGACTTCCTGGATGTGGGTTAAGCACACACTTTCCTGCATAGCATGCTCCTAAGCATGTTTATCCAAGAGTAAGTCTCAGTACTTTGCATGGCTTTTTTTCCTTGCAAGTACATAAGTATTCATTGAACAGTCACCCTAAATACAGTTGCTATGTATAAAATGGGAACATTTCCCAACATCACAGGTTTATTGTAAGGAAGAATAAGATGAGGAGTTTAAGACTTTTTCTAAAGACAAAGGGGTAATAGAAACAAATTATCATTTAAGAGGATCACTTGGGAAAAGCCAGCCCCTTTATTGCATTTTATTTGCTAATTTAAAATTTTGCAAGGACTGAAATTCTTGTGCACCTTTTTTTCTGCTTCAGAATAGGAGAAGCTGACAAATCCTTTATGTTATTTATTTAATTAGATTTTTAGACTGCCCTTCCTTGCGAGCAAGGCTCAGGGCGACGTACAACAGAAGGAGGCATACAGTAGGTAATTAAAAGTTAAAAACCAAAAATAAATATGTAAAGCATATAGCACCAATAATTTATATGCTGCTTTTACACGATGGATAAATCTGATTAGATTAGAAATCTAGAGTAATTAGATATTTCGATGTGCAGTTTAAGTCACCATGAACCTCTCTTAGAAGGTTCTTTAATGTGGAAGTCTGGTCACTGTTAAGACAGAGGGACATTTATGAGCAAATAACTGTTCTGGCCAATATAAATGCTGTTTTCACATTTCTAACGAACTGGCTAGAGCAAGGACTACTTGAGTTTGCCTGTGAACAAGGATCCTCATTTATCTGCTGGTTGTTTATTGTCTGTTCACCACTTGTGATACTGTCCACCTTTTTTAGAGTCAGCTGACCTTGTCATGCAAATCCATGCAATGGTAAAATTGAGTCTGGACTATTGTAATGCCCTCTATGTTGAGGACAACACAAAAACTAAAACTGGTGCAGAATGCTGACAGGATCAAGCATTTTGAACATATTGTTTCCAGTTTACAATCACTGCAATGGGTGGTAGTTTGCTGCTGTGTTCAATTCAACATGTTGGTGTTAACCCTTAGAGCACTTAATTACCTGGGACCCTTATATTTGTGGTACTGTCTCTACTCATATGTGCCCACAAGGCAGTTCCAATCCTCAGAGCTAGGGCTGCCAAGTGGGGGCGGGGAAACCCCCGCTTTGGAGGCCCGATTTCCGCCATGGCGGAATTGGGGCCCGGGGGGGACTCCGCCCCCCCAAGCCACAACACTGAAAACTGGTGCAGAATGCTGACAGGATCAAGCATTTTGAACATATTGTTTCCAGTTTACAATCACTGCAATGGGTGGTAGTTTGCTGCTTTGTTCAATTCAACATGTTGGTTTTAACTCTTAGAACCCTTAATTACCTGGGACCCTTATATTTGTGGTACTGTCTCTACTCATATGTGCCCGCAAGGCAGTTCCAATCCTCAGAGCAGGGATGCTACAAATCTGGCAGGAAACACATGCAAAGTTAACATGTTTGCCACAATTAGCTGTGAACCATGAGCTGAATATCAGGTCTATCACCTGTCCTATGTCTGCCTCAAATGGTGGTAAAGCAGCTCTGTAGCTGCACAAGAATTGTGGAAATGGAATTTTGTTTCCTTCTGGTGGTGTAATTTTATTTTGTCACATTGGATAGCCTTTAGCATCTGCACAGCAGGTGAGATGATTCTACCCATGGCAATTTTCCTTGGGAGGAAAGTGATGGCGAACCTAAACAGCATGATAAAAAGTAGAGACATCACCCTGCCAACAAAAGTCCGCATGGTCAAAGCAATGGTATTCCCAGTAGTCATGTATGGCTGTGAGAGTTGGACTATAAGGAAGGCCGAGCGCCGAAGAATAGATTCTTTTGAACTATGGTGCTGGAGGAGACTCTTGAGAGTCCCTTGGACTGCAAGAAGAACAAATCAGTCAATCCTCAAAGAAATCAACCCTGACTGTTCCCTGGAAGGCCAGATAATGAAACTGAAGCTCAAATACTTTGGCCACCAAATGAGAAGGGAGCACTCACTGGAGAAGACCCTGATGCTGGGAAAGATTGAAGGTCAAAGAAGACGGGGACGGCCAAGGATGAGATGGTTAGACAGTGTCATCGATGCAACGAACATGAAATTGAGCCAACTTCAGAGGACGGCGGAAGACACATGGGGTCGCGAAGAGTCGGACTCGACTGTGCGACTGAACAACAAACAACAGCTGCACAAGAACTGTGGAAATTGAATTTTGTTTCCTTGTGGTGGTGTAATTTTATTTTGTCACATTGCATAGCCTTTAGCATCTGCACAGTAGGTGAGATGATTCTACCCATGGCAATTAAACAGTGTGGGAGAGGAACGATGCCTCCCTTAAGGCAGTGTGAAAGAGCAGATACATGAAATAATGCCAGTAACATGGACTTCAATACCAAACAGTATGACTTTTTATTTAAATAATACTGTATTTATAATCATTGGCTAACTGCTCACTGCTTGTATATACAATTGGCTGCAAGCAGCATTCAGCAACAAGCAATCTGTTGGGGGAGGAGCAGAACTCCCATTGAGCTGTGAGAAAATGTGCATGCATTAAACACTGTCAGTTGCACTGTAGTGTACTGTTTGAAGATATGAAAAATAACCTGACAAACAGGCTCAAGCTGTTCTCAGACACTCAAACTGTTCAATGAAAAGCTGGCTCCCTATTCACCAGTGACAAATGGGCAGGCGTTCAAGGATCCCTAGGGATTAGTAGTAGTTTCTCCACTCAGGTAATTGAGATTTGTTTCTGCTTGAATTAAGTATTCCCAGGCTTCTCCATTGTGGGAGGCAGTAATATTGTTGTACTGTAGAACAACCAGTTCATATCCTCAGGTATTACCTTTGAGTAGGAGGATGTCCACCTGATAAACATCCTACTCATGAGTAAAATGAGCTGTGAGAAAATGTGCATGCATTAAACACTGTCAGTTGCACTGTAGTGTACTGTTTGAAGATATGAAAAATAACCTGACAAACAGGCTCAAGCTGTTCTCAGACACTCAAA
Source organism: Gekko japonicus (assembly GCF_001447785.1). Taxonomy (NCBI): domain Eukaryota; kingdom Metazoa; phylum Chordata; class Lepidosauria; order Squamata; family Gekkonidae; genus Gekko; species Gekko japonicus. The sequence continues at coordinate 71,630 of NW_015162548.1, read as the reverse complement.
CTGTTCAATGAAAAGCTGGCTCCTTATTCACCGGTGACAAATGGGCAGGCATTCAAGGATCCCTAGGGATTATTAGCAGTTTCTCCACTCAGGTAACTGAGATTTGTTTCTGCTTGAATTAAGAATTCCCAGGCTTCTCCATTGTGGGAGGCAGTAATATTGTTGTACTGTAGAACAACCAGTTCATATCCTCAGGTATTACCTTTGAGTAGGAGGATGTCCACCTGATAAACATCCTACTCATGAGTAAAAACCTCCATGAAATAAAGGCTTGGGCCAAGAAAAGAAGTCAGGAAGTGGTTGTGGCTACAAAGCTACAGATAAAAATTAGGAAGGGGAAGCTAAAGGTGAAAGGAGCATGGTGAGTTTCTCCAGTTAGAGAGTGTCTCATAAACATGAGAATAAACTGGGTACATTTAAACCCACCCACCCCCGCCTGAGGCCAAAGAGGTACAGAACATTCTCACTCTCCTTGCTTACTGGAAAAAAAAATCAATGAAGAATTTACCAGTTATTCACGAACAACAAATTCAGCTTGGTAAAGTTGTAGCAGAAACAAGTTCTGACTGCAGACACTTTTGATGAAGGGAACTCTGACTCTCAAAAACTTACACACCAGAAATCTTGTTGGACTTAGGGTTGCAAGGTCAGACTTGTGAAATACCAGGAGACTTTGGGGATGGTGCTTAACAAAGATGTGACATCACTTTAGTGACTTTAGTGATGTCATGTCCTGCGATGTCACTTCCCGGTCAAAAGTCAAGTTATGTCACTTCCCAAGCTCCACCCCTTCCTGTGATGTCACTTTCTTCTTTCAAAATTTAAATGCACTGCCTTAGATCACTTCCTACCCACACCTTCCCCCACACTTTATGTAACTTGCATTAGGCCTCCTTCTAGTACAAAAATAACAAAAATCTTTAAGATACAATACTTTAATTTAAACATTTAACAATTAGAACAAAAACCAAGCAAACAGCACATGACAAACAAGTAAACAAAACAATTGAAACTGTCATGGTTATACTGCTTTCTCCTTTTGGGAAGGGAAGTGATTTTTATCTTGCCTTCCTGTTCCTTTCAGCAACTCTGGTCTTGACTTTATAAACTTGAAGAATTCTTCACAGTGCATCCTGAAATTCACTTTCACCTGGAGTTCTGCTTTGACAAGACTATCACTCAGCCAGTTTCTTTCCTTGCTCCAGAGCTGCATCATTAGCTGAAGACTCTCTCACAGTAGGCATTGGATAGAGGGATAGACAGTGCAAAAGAGACCACCTTCAACAGATGGCTGTCACCACTGTCTGAAATGCTCCTGGACATACTTACCCATCTCTGGTGTATCTTCTCTTCCTGTGAGAAAATATCTTTTTGGCATTTTGACACAATGCAGAAATCATCGAACAGCTTGTCATTGTCTATTATATCAGGGCCAAAATTAAGGGCTTTGACAAGACTCTCTAATGGATCCCACATCACAGGACTGTCAAGCAAGACTGTCTTTGAAAACTGATGCATCAAAATTATACCATTTCTCAAGGTAGTCAATGTACCTTAAGAATATCTGGTCTGCTTTTGTTTGGAATTTTGCCCTTTGAGATGCAGAGATGTTGACCAAAATGGCCATAGCAGATCTTCCATAGAACTGTTTCTGTCTCCTCTCCTTAAATTTTTCATGAAGGTCATCCAGGATTTGGTGGAGTTATGTGCAGCTAACATTGGCACTTTCCAGATTTTTCACAATGGGATTGAACAATGCCATCAAATTGTGTAGGAAGTACATATAATACAAAGGAAGGGATGACTCCTCTTCTGGGCTGAATCCTACCCACACAATTTTTTCCCCACATTCTTCTTCCCCACATGACAGGAAGTGTGCCCTCATTGTGGGCCAGCACTGAAGAACCAGCTTAACATCAGGCATAAGTGACAACCACTGCATTGAATCATGCTGAATCAGATCTCTATATAATAAAACTCAAAGAAGGACTTTGGGGAATCTGTACTTTAGTGAGAACTCACTGTATATTTGGGCGACAGAGTTCTACATTAATGCTTAGTGCTCTCTTCCCCGTTTTAAGGCAATTGTGAAGTAGATGGCATTTGCATCCCACATCTATCAGTCGCTTGTTAAGCTGCTTAAGTTTGAAGGTTCAAGGAGGGTAGAGGGTGAGGCATTAGAAGGAATAAACACATGCACAACCATCCTTTGGCAAAATATATGGCTGCAGCTTATTTTATTGCATAGAGGCAAGGAGCAATGGTGCAGCATAGGGATGGATCCAAGCATCAGGCAACCCACCTGCCACCTGATGGAACACCTACCCTTTCTTTCTCTCTCTTAGGGTGCGTTCAGATGGGGGCTTTACAACGGTATAGGTGTCGGTTCCAACCGGTGTACTTACCGGCGTTCACACAGCGAACATCTGCCTCCCGTCCCTAACCGTTGTAAAGGCCTTTAAACCGTTGCACTCTGCCACTAGGTCCCCAAGTGGTGGTATCCTGAGTGCAACGGTTGCATTCGCTTAACCCCGCCGTCTGATCGCTTTCCACCGGTGCCTGGCCACTTCCGTTCGGAAGCCTGAGGCTTCCGATTTTCCCCCACCATTTTTTTTTAAACTAAGCGATATGCATTTGTATCAGAGGAGTCCGGGACTTAAGGGAGGCCAGTTTGGTCTTTAAACTTTAAAGGTAAGTCCTTACCTTTAAAGTTTAAATGTAATACGGGGTGTTTTGAGCATGCGCAAAGATCGCCATTCTGTGGATGGCTTCCTATGTGCATGCTCAAACTGAGTAAAAAAAAAAAGCCGACGCCCGCAGCATGTGAGTGGGCATACAGCGATGGGATCCGCAAAATGGAAATGAGTGTGATCACGTTTCAGCCGGCATAAACTGCACCGGTTTGAACGCACCCTTAGACAGATAAACATTATTAGCAAACAATTGGACAAATAAATGTCATTAATATCTGTTTTTACCCCTTTTGTTTTTATTTTTGGCAGTATCATATAATGTTAATAAAAAGCAAATTTGCATATTTTAAATAAAATGTGTGTGTGATATTTGTTCATGTCTTGCGGCTCTCAAACATCTCACATTTATTCTATGTGGCTCTTATGCTAACCAAGTCTGGCCACCCCTGGTCTATACTGTTTCTCCACCTCTTTGTGCTTCATACCTTTCACATGATTTATTAGAGCACCTTACCCCTCATAACACAGAGATATCCTGCAGTGGCACCAAATGTATTCTACTGTTTCAAAATCTTTTTTACAAAACCAGCTTTAGAATTGGCTTTCACTCAGCAATTCATATTTAAAAACTACAAGGGCCCCGGTCACACGGGCCAGATATCGTGAGGGGGAGGCGTGGCCCGGAGGAAACTAACACGCGGCCGCCCGAGCACGTGTCCCGGTCGACGTCCCGTGGTTAGGGGGGAGATGCCGACCAGATGGGTATCCTGCAGCGCGGCACAGAAGCCACGCCACATGATCACACTAGCAATAGCTCTTTGTGCACATGTGCTGTTGGGCGCTGTAGCGCAACCTGCAGAGACGGGCACCGGATGCCACGTAAGTCCACTGGAAACATGATCAGATGCCTGCCCTTGGCCCGCGGTTTCTGGAAACTAGTACCTTGTAAGTACTAGTTTTTTAATCCGCACCTTTGGTGGGGAGCCACGCGTTCGCCACTGGAGCACTGCGCTTCCCAGATGTTGGGGTGCGATTGCGCCTGGAAAATCCGCGGGACTCCCGTGCCTCTCCCGCGGCAACTTTGCTGTGTGACTGGGGCCAAGGTATTTTTTCTTTTTTGCTTTGCCACTGCCTGAAGGACCTTCGCCACTGTCTGATGAACCTCCTCCATTTGCTATGATTCTCACATTTTAGATGGGAACCAACACTGGGTACCACAATGGGGGGGGTACCCCGGCAACCACAATAGGGGGGGGGGAACAATAGCCTCTCATTCCTTATAGGTGGAGCCCACAAATACACTCATCAGTTTGGCAGCTTTTTGATCACACAAATACAGATGCAGAAAATGTTATTTATTTACTTCAAGTATATTTTACATTTCTCTCCAATGGGGACCCAAAGGGGCTTACATCATTTTTTTCTCCATGCTATCCTCACAATAGCCACCCTGAGAGGTGGGCTAGGCTGAGAGTGTTTGACTGACCCAAGGTTGCCTAGCAGCTTTCTGTGGCACAGTGGGGATTTGAAACTGGGTCTCCCAGATGCTAGTCTGGTACATTTTAATATTTTTCACATCTTAATATTTTCAAGTACATGCCAAAGAATTACAAATGAACCATATTTGCCTCTACCCCCCCCCCCCTTTACCCATACTCACAGGCTGCTTTAGCATGGACGCTTGCTAAATAATATCACTTAATTCACAACAAATCTGGGCTTCCCCCTTAAACACTGGAAGCCATTCCCAATCTGGTAAGACTCAGTTACTGCTCTTTTCTCAGATCACACACAATTGCAAGCCTAAGTAGCTCTATCAGAGCTCAGGTAACTCTGTGGCCAGTTATTTGTCAGTCACATTTCCTTTGCCACAGAAAAGAATGTGCAACTCTTTATGCTTCAGGAGTTTGGCAATTTGGAAGGCTAAGATAATAACACACACCTGAGGAAGTTTCTTATTGGCCCTTGAAGATGTCCTATGCACACTACGGCATATTACATTCTCCTCTTTTCTGTGCACTTCACTGTTATTCTGTTGGCATCAGGTATTTATTTTGTAGACCTGATCTCCCTCTCATCGTTTCTAATCAGAAAACATGTTTCCTAAATCCTCTGCTCTGTTCATCTAGTCATATAGGCTTCTAATGAAGTCATTTAAGGGCTGCTATAGGAAAGAGACATTCTATGCCTGCTTCAGAGGGTAGCCATGTTGGTCTGCAGTAGAAGAGCTAGATTCAAGTCCAGCAGCACTTTAGAGAACAATGAAGGGAGCTTAAACAGAAATCTTATTGGTGTCTATGCCTGCTGGGATACATTAGTGCTCCTTTATGTCAGCCAATTGGGAGGGGAGGAGTACATGATTAAAGGTTTGCATACATCACCCCTACCCCAAATCCTAACAAGCAGCTCTAGTTATAATCATGTAAGAGAATAGACTTCGGGTTGCCAGGACCCCCTTGACCAGCGGTGTGTGTGTGTGGGGGTAGAGTTGCCAGCTCCAGATAGGGAACTTCTGGGAGACTTGAGGGTGGAGCCTGGGGAGGACAGGGACCTCAGTGGGGTACAACGGCATAGTATTCACTCTCCAAAGCATCTGTTTTCTCCAGGGAAGCTGACCTCTGTTAATTCTGGAGATGAGCTGTAGGAGATCCCCAAGTCCCACCTGGATGCTGGCATCCCTAAGCATCAGACCAGCAACTACCTCCTTAAAACCGTTCCTCAGAAATGAACTTACTTGGAAGCAGTGTTCCCTCTAAGCTGAGTTAGTGTGAGCCATCTTACAGTTTTTTAGCCTCCGACGCACACTTTTTGTCTTAGCTCTCTTATAGCCAAATTGTCTTAGCTTAGGTTCAGCTCACTTCTATGTAGGTTTTTATAAACATTTGATGGTGTCACTGATGTCAAAGCCATCAAAGTAAAAAAGCTGTTCAATATTTGCTGTCCCATTAGCTTCTCATCATTTCTGCCTCTTGTGTTTGTGTATGTTGGGAGTGTGTATATCAAGTGGGCTTCCTATCAAATTTCTAACTTAAAAAAAACCCAACCCTTACAGATGTTGTACAGAACAGATCTTTCAACACAACTTTAAGCAATCTTCAGCAGGAAGAATGATGTATTTTATTTCTACCCTAGAAATCCATGCTTTCTTCCCTGCTGTACCTGGAAGACTGATCAGTGCTTGGCCAAACAGCAAGCATCCACACATAGATGTAACTTATAACTGGCAATACCGGAAGCAGTGACTGCGTAGGCATGGTAAGTTGCTTTACCTGAGTCTTTTTTCTTTCAAAAAATTAAGATCCTCCTTCAGAGCAGAAGAGAAAGCTATTGAGTGAAGACTGGGTAGATAATTCTTTATTACAATCACTGGAAAGCAGAGCTCCTAATGAGCATTTGCCATTTTAAATGCTCTTCCTGCTTTGTTAAATACGGGGACTTGTAGGTGCCCATGCAGACGAGAAAAGTGGGCAGGCAGAGAACATTGGTATCACTTTCACTGCTGGTATTAGACTACCAACACATACTTTATCACTGTAAAAATTACTTTGACTTACACTCACAGAAGTGAGCCAAGGGGAGTGAGGGGAGAATTTATTTCTAAAAAGAGAGGTCGTGGTATTGTGTGGAAGCTCTGCCATCTGTGCTAGAAGGTAGCCCTGGCCCTTAGTGCCAGCTGTGAGGAGTGGATGGCATGGTCTGAGAAAATCATTCAGTGCATGCTCAAAGGTGCTTGTCTTGGATATAAAATATGACTAGGGCTGTCATCCCCTTTAAAACTTCCTAGATCACCAATTGTATCCCGTATAACAATGGCCACCTCAGATGAGGGATTCCCTCTTGCATGAGTCCAGGTAGGAATACCTCTTTTGATGTGATGTTGTTAACACATGCATATACCACTTAAGAGGAGTGTGTGTGTGTTTTTCTGCATAATCCCTGCACTATAAATGTTGTCAAGAATAAATAAGCTTCCAGCCCTGATGGTAGGAATATACATGCTTTGGATGGACATGTGCATGTATTAGAGAACAGGAAGGTTTTTTCCCCCCTGCACCAGAACTCTGGTCTGGTAAATTCATTCCACAATAGAAGTCTCCACATACAGGGATGAGTCTTCTGCCATCATATAGTGCTTAATACAGGGGTGTCAAACATGCGGCCTGGAGGCCATATCAGGCCCCCAGAGCGCTTCTATCAGGCCTGCAGTGGAACTGGCTGTCTTCTGCTTCTTTTTCCAGTTCTGCTGCTGCTGCGTCATCGTAGGCTTGCAGCTTACAGATACACACCTGAACAGCACATTCAAGATTGCAACAGCACAGACATTTTTGATGCAACAATTCAGAACAAGAGGTGTCAGTTATCAGACACTGTTAAATAAACAAAATATTGCAAGAGTGCTAATGTTTTAAGCATGTTTTTATTTGAAGTAAAAAAAAAACCTTTCTGTTTGTGTCCTTTATAAAGTTTATATCTCTGCTACCTGGTATTACATTTTATGACACACATGGCCCAGCCCAACAAGGTCTCATTGATGTCAGTTCTGGCCCTCATAACAAATAAGTTTGACACCCCTGGCTTAATATCTCCACAGAGACAGCCAAGTTGAGAGTACACAAATCTTAGCTTGTTGCAATCCTTACTGACAAACCCTATCAGTTAGATTTGTAGTATTACTTTCATATTGCAGAGGGCTGAAGGGGTAGGTTGGATACTGAGAGAGAATGGCTTGGTTATGGCTACTAAGTTCATGGCAGAAGCACGTTGAATTAGGAACTTCCAGAATCATAGAGCAATCTCTTTGTTGTAGTCCTAAACAGATCTACTCAGAAGTCAATCCACAACAGCTACATAAAATTAAACCATCAATAACTAATGTTTGCTGGAAGCAGTGCGGTCAGATAGGGACAAACGATCATTGCTGTTGGGGCTGTCTAGGAATACAATTCTTTTGGAGAAGTGTGATATCTCAGATAAACGAGATAACCAGGCAGACATTACCATGTAAACCGGAAGTGGTGCTGTTAAATCTCTGGAAAGATTCGAGTACAGGGGGCAGTAAGGAAATTATTTCAACGTTATTAGCTGCAGCCAGGTTAACAATAGCAGCAGCTTGGAAATCTCCTTATCTCCCTACAATTTCAACATGGCAAGAGAAAATTTGGGATCAGTTTATAATGGCAAAAATTACAGACTCCCTGATGAGAGTGAATAACAGTAACGCGCCAACCTACACCAAATTTGTTAGGACTTGGGCCCCTGTGTTAGACTACATGGTAATGAAGGATATTCTTCCTGCTAAGCGGATCTATCATAAATGGTTATATTTATAGGCTATAGCAGGTAATCTATACTGGTCAGACTCATGGTAACTTACTAGTGCTGTATGGCGAGAAGAGAGGTTAAGAGTGTATGGAATTGTCCTTATTAATTTAGAATCAAAAAGTATTTGATGTATGTAATGTTAATGTTATTAACAAAAACAATAAAAACTTATTTAAAAAGAAGAAGAAGTCAATCTCAATTCAGTTAATGGGGTTTATTCCCTGGAAAGTGTTCTTAAGGTTGTAACCTTAGTGACTTTTTGTGAGAGTATGGGTATTTGACAAAGCATCTTGAGACTGTATAACTTGATTAACTCTGAAGTAATTCAGTTGCTTTCTAGGTGCTGCTTCATAGTGAGTTGATGATTGCAAACAAGGTTTATTTAGAACAAAGTTTGAGTCCAGTGGCACTTTTAAGAAGTAGGGTTGCCATATTCTTTTTCGCTGTTCTAATTTCTCTTTGCTACGTCATTCCTTAATCTGTCCCCTTCTTTCTTCTGCAAAATCTATGACTAATAATGACCTAGTATTTTTTGCTATATGACAAATCTCCTGATTATCTCAGGTATAATTTTCAATACAAGCAGGATATACACATCTCAGAAGAACATGCCTCAGAAGAATCTGCAGTTCGTATAAATGGGCAACGAGTCATAAACCAAAGAAACTTTAGAAGAAAATATTAACACCAATTCCTATTGCAGTTAATATTTTCTTCTGAGATTTGTATATCCTGCTTGTATTGAAAATTATACCTGAGATAATTTGTAATAGTCTTAACTGAAGAAGAATTTTGAAATGAAGTTAATATCTGGAACCTTTGTATCAACTCATCGATTTACTTACCTGTTTGATCTTCAACTCCAAGGGAGCGGTGGCGCAGGCAGTAAATGCCTGCTGTAATAACAACAACAAAAAAAGAACAGCCATGATGACTGTTCGAGACCCACCGCGGCCAGAGTGAGCTCATGGCCCTAGTCCCAGCTCCCGCCCACCCAGCGGTTCGTAAGCAAAAATAACAGCAAGCGAGTAGATAAATGGGTACCTGCCCTAGGTGGCAGTGGGCACCCCACTCCGTCGTGAGGCTTGGTGGGGGCATCGGCGGCAGCAGAGCAACGGGCGACGGCGGCGAGGTGACAAGTGGCGACAGCGATGAGTGAAGTGACGAGCAGTGATGGCAAGGAGACGCAACACCAGCGGTGGATCGGATCACGGTGGAGGCGGAGCCAGAAGGCGCAAGAACGTGCTTCTTAGCATCTATGTATTATTCTTGTGCTTGTTGTATTTGATGGCTTTGTTATTCATTTTTTAATATTCTCATTCATGTCCTTATATATATTACAATATTGTATTTACTAGCCTCTGCTACCCTCAGTATCTTCTATTGTGCACAGCTTTCCTTATTTTTTTATTTTTTGCTGTGTGATCGCTTACTGTTTATTTTCCTGCTAATGTCATTCAGCATCTCAAATCACTTTCCAATAAATAGGACAGATAGACTCCAATTCTAGCTGTATCTGAAGAAGTGAGCAGTGACTCATACCCTGCCACATATTTTGTTAGTCTTTAAGGTGCCACTGGATTCTTGCTCTTTTCTACTGCTGCAGGCAGACTAACACAGCTACCCACTTTGATCTTTATTCAGGAAGGAATTCCTCAGAAAGGGTACTACTAGGGCTCTGCTTCTCACAGGTCCACTAAATTGTATGCAGAAACCCCACAAGTGATTCTCATATGACATTAAAGTACTTGGAGGAACAACGGGCAAGGGGTAAGATATATATTATGTGCTTCCCATTTTCCCAATGGTGACAAGTTCTAGGGTCAATGTTAACAGTTACTTGTGGGTTAAATATTTCCTTTATTTACAAATATACGGGCAGAGTCCATTGGAAACAACTGTACTCATAAAAACAGGCAAGAAATCCCAAAATAGCAACTTGTGCAACCTTTTCCAAATCTGTATCTAACTCTAGCTACAGCCTGTGAGATATTTCTCTGTGGTCCTTTCTCACCTGGTTTCTGTTATTTAAAATCAGAACTACACAGACATCTACAGAACTCTCATCTCAGAATCCATGTCTACAGGTGGCTTGCCCATTCAGGAAACTATCCACCAGCATTAAGAAACATTGACATATTTGGTGAGGTGTCTGATCACTCATTTCCAGGAAATGAAAGCTGGGCAAACTCACAGCAACATATTGTTCTAAGGCAGGAGTGCCAACTAGATGACCTTTGATGGCCTTCAATGAACCATGTTTGTTTCAAAGATGGAGAAAATATATATATTTTTTTACTTCTGTTAGTTATTAATAGCTATAGTAAATCAACAACTAAGCAGGAATAAAGAAATTTTCTTTTTCGATGAAATCTTCACTTTCATTGCTCTCTGAAAGCAAGACAAGGTCTATTAAAATAACATTATGAGAAGAGCTGCCAGCTCAAATTAGGTGAGTTTCAAACATCTTGAAACAGAGGGGGGCATATGATTAACAGGCTGATCAGATAAGTAAGGAGGAGGAACAACTAGCATGAACAACCTTCCAGCTTAATTATATCTTCTTTCTCACCCTCTCCCAGCTTAGCTGTTTAATTACATGTGTTTCAGATTATAAACATATGTTCATTGTGCACACACATTCAAACTCTTTATTATAATGGGCATTTTCTCAAATAAAAAAAAATAATACCATGCTATCATGCTTTTCCCGTAGTGGTAGGCAAACTGTATTTGGACTAGGGATTACCAGATTCCTTTTAGAACAACTGGAAAAAATTCTCTCCACCATATGCTCTAAATTTGCTTGTAATGTTTTGGTATGTGGGCATTTTCACAATGTTGTATGGGAATTGCAGTTTATACCATGGGGCAAGACGGCAGCAGCATGATGACTAAACACCTACATGGTGGTTTCATGAGGATGATTAGATTGCTGGACTGCAGATGGAGCATCTCTTTAAAATTACAGTGTTTCAGCTACTAGGAAGAATGTTCTCATCCAGTCTGAGTAAAAGATTATTTTTACCGTTAGCAATTTTTATTGGAAGTTCAAAAAAAAAAAGACATTTGTTTAAAATAATCATACATGATTTTGTTACTTGAGCTAAATAGGATTTTTCTAATTAACTTTTACTTAGCTTGTAAAAAGCTTACATGGGCCCCGGTCACACGGGCCGGATATCGCAGGGGGGAGGCGTGGCTAATTGCCCCGGCACAGTTTGATCTGCAATTATGCGATCAGACGCACCGGCGGCACACCACGGGTCCTTCCCTCGGCGCCAGTGGGTAAATGAGGGACTGGAGGGGAATGCTGCGCACCAGTGTGATCACACCACGGGCGTCTGGAGGCAGCCCGTGGCAAACGTTTACTAGTACCTTGGAGGTACTAGTTTTATAACGCGCATTGTCGGCGGTAAGCCACAGGTGCGCTCCACTTCCCAGATATTGGGGTGTGATCACGCCCGGATAATCTGCTCACCATCCATGCCTCTCCCATGGCAACTTTGTCTTGTGACCGGGGCCATAGTAAACTGTCCTGTTTCTTACCACTCCACCTAGTAAAGTTTAAAGCCTCCTCAAACTTAAGAGTCTTCCTCCATTTAACAGGTTTTCCTCTAAAGTTGCCACTTGGACAGGGGGAAAATGTTCTGTCCCTTTAAGAGAGGTTCAATGGGTAGAAGTAGGCAGCTGAAGCTATTCATGGCATGTAGTTAAATAATGACATAATAATCGCTCGTGGGTAAAGAACAATGTTAAAGGGATAGGTAGAGGGACTGGTTTAAAAGTTGGCAACCCTATATTTTCTGTTATGGAAGATCCCCTGAAATTGGAGGAAGGCTTCAAACATAGAGACTTTTCAGACTGCCTATGTATTTCATTTCAGTAACTGATTACTAATGGGGTTTTTTCCCCTGTCATTTTGGACAGACCCATTTTAGTAACTGGCTGCTAGTGGAATTTGTTTACCTTTTCATACAGTTCCAGTTGTCTCACATTGGTGAAGCATGCCTGGGGCATTGTTGACAAAAACCGCTTTCTTCCCATTTTCAACCTCTTCTTGCATTTCTGAATTTCTATGGCATTTTGTATGAAATGTCTACTAGTGCTTCCTGCTTTGCTGCTTTCCCCCCACCCTTTTTTGCCACACGCGCGATCTTCCTCGGAGGGTTTTCTTTAATGCTCTATTGGGAGCACTGTGAGCCATTTCACATTACCCTTTTTAAACCATTATTGTGCCATCATGGAATAAACCAGTACAGGGATGGCTGTTTCACGCAGTCTTTCCCTTCTGGTAAGGAGCCGTCTCTGAAGTGGTGTGTCATTTCAAACTGTGCTGCTTTCTTTTTCCACCATTTCCCCCACATGCACAATCTCCCTGAGAGGGGTTTTTTTTTTTAACATTCTATTGGGAGCACTACGGTGCTGAAGCAGGACTACAAATCAGTGCCATAGCGACCCCATTGAGATTCCTAGATTCCATTTAGATAGACTGACATTCTCTACTGTTGTCACTTGGAAACAAGGAGCTCACTGGATACAAAGTTCAAGTGTGGGGGGAGGGAACTGGACAGTTTTGAAACCCACAAAGCTTTCCTTCCTTCCTTAACTCCCACAAACCATGGACTGTGTGTGCTTGTGTGTGTGTGTGCCTGAGTCTACACTTCCTCTAAATCAAACTTTAAAAATCGACCAAACATCTGTCTCACCATTCACTTATGCCCCTGATCTCCCACTTAAACATGCTGTCCAATCAGGTACGTGTTCCAAGCAGTAGCGAATGCCAGTGTATCTAAATGGAATCCGGGAATTTCAATGGGGTCGCTATGGCTCTGATTTGTAGTCTTGCTTCAGCACCATAGTGCCCCCAATAGAATGTTAAAAAAAAGAGAGGACTATCGCACGTGGAGAGGAAAAGGGCGCGAAAAGACCTGTCATAGCAGGAAGCGCTATGGGGCATTTTATACAGCACCCCATAGCACTTCAGAAGCGGTCGGAAGGATTGAAGACTGGAGGAAAGCAGTTTGAGTCAACAAAGCTTCAGACACAGTTCCCGAATGGGGCAGAAGCATGTTCGTCTGAACGGTTAAATATATTCCGTCAGGAACCAGTTACTAAAATGGGTCTGTCTGAAATAACAGGGAAAAAAACATTAGTGACCAGTTCCTGAAACATACATAGGCTGTCTGAAATCATCTTATGGCACTGAAAAGGTAAAGGTAAAGGTTTCCCTTGCTCGAAAGCTAGTCGAATCCAACTCTAGGGGGCAGTGCTCATCTCCGTTTCCAAGCCAAAGAGCCTGAGCTGTCCAAAGACGTTTCCGTGGTCATGTGGCCGGCGTGACTAAATGCCGAGGTGCACGGAATGCTGTTACCTTCCCACTGAAGCAGTACCTATTTGCAATTTCTTGCTTTCGAACTGCTAGGTTGGCAGGAGCTGGGGCCAGAGACAGGAGCTCACTCCATCACGTGGCACTAGGGTCTTGAACTGCCGAACTACAGACCTACAGGACCTCAAATGAGCACCACTGAGATGCCTGGACACCACTGAGACACACTGAAATACATGCAATCGTGACTGTTGTCACCTGGAAACATCTGCCACACCAGTCACTGAAGCCCAAAGCTCCCACTTAAACTTGCTGTACAATGGGCTACTCCGGTCCACCTTGTTTCCAGGTGACAGCAGTCATGATCACATGTATCACAGTCTATCTTAGTGGAGTCCAGTCATCTCAATGGGGTCACTATTGCGCTGGCTGGCAGTCCTGTTTCAGTGCCATGGCACTCCCACTAGAGTGTTAATAAAAACTGAGGAAAATCATGCACACAATGAAAAAGGGTGAGGGGAATGTGGTGCAGTTTGAAATGGCCATAACACTTCAGGGATGGCTCATTAATGGGAGGGAAATTGCTGTGTGAAACCCCCTTCTCTGTATCACTTTACAAGATGAGGGGCCAATAATGAATGCCATCCAGTTTAGAAAGGTAATGTGAAATGCCTCACCGACTTCTCTGATGTAGACCAGATATTCCATGTAAATTCAAGATTTTTATTTAAGAATAAGTAACCTCGAGATATACTGGTCCGTTTCACTCACAAGAAAACACGAGATGCAATATTAAAGAAACAAAGAGAATCTCCACTTAAAGTAGCAAAAAAAGAAGTGCAGATCTTTCAGGATCTACCAATAAGCATATTAAGGAAAAGAAAAGATTCTGATGTTCTGGGACAGATTTTACAAAAGAAATAAAGGAAATAGCATTGGAAAATATTTTTTGCAATAGAGGTATACATACCAAAAGGTAGAAGAGTAATCGTAACAGAAGAGCAAGCCAAGTAATTGGCTGAAGAATTGCAAGCAGAGGAACTACACAAGGGAGCTGAGAAAAGATCTTCAAGAAATTTAAAACAAAACTCACTGACCAAGAGTTTAGAAGAAGAAGCAAACAAAGAAAAGGACAAATTGGTTGTGGCAACAGCACTAGGATAAAATGGATAAATTCAAAATAGTATCAGTAAATATTAGCAGACTGAATTCTCACTCTAAATGTACAAGAATTTCCAACCAGTTGAAAAAACAAAATGCAGATGTTTTATGTCTACAAGAAACCCACATAAAGAAGAAGCGTGAACATGTTCTAAATAATAAAAAAAATAGGCAAAGTATATCTTGCTTCAGCTCAAAATAAAAAGTATGGAGTTGCTACTTATATACACAACCCACAATTAAGTGTATTAGAAGAACTAAAAGATCCAGAAGGAAGATACTTAATTTTAAAAATGTGACGCTCAGAAGGCAAAGTGTGCACAATAGCAATAATATACACACCAAATGATACTGAAGCTAAATTCTTTGATTTTTTTTCAAATTATGCTAGAGGTTCAAGAAGAGAATATAATGATTTTTGGAGATATGAACTATTGGATCCAAAGAAGGACAGATCAAGGAATACTAAAGGTGTAAAATTACCTAAAAATGCATTTCATTATTTGGAAATGCTGACATTAGATGCTTGGAGGATTGTGCATGCAAAGGGTAGAGATCTTACCTTCTTCTTGGATAGACACACCAAATATACTCAAGAATAGATATGTACTGGATATCAAAAGTTTGACAATAAATTTAGATAGAGATCCAACCAAAGATATCTGCAGATCACAGTCTCATAGAAGTAATCTGGCAATGGAATAGAAAAACAAGAGGAAGATGGAGACTGAATGACGCTCTTTTACTGCAAGAAGACATAGTAAGGAAGTATTAAAAAGACCTGGAAGTTTTCTTTAAAATAAATAATACAGAAAGAATGTCCTCAGTTACAATTTGGGAAGCAAGGAAGGCCTTTATTAGAGGAACTAGCTGTTGCTGCCAAAAAGAAATGAGAAAAATCAGAACTATGACAATAGTGGAAAAGGTCCAGAGGCTGGAACAAGAGCATACGAATATTCTTAATAAAGATATGCTAGCAGAGATCAGACGACTAAAAAACCAATTAGACATGCTAGAAGTGGAAGAGGTACAGGGGGAAAAAAGATTCCTAAAACAAAAAACATTTTGAACATGTGAACAAACCTGGCAAATATTTGGCATATTGTCTCAGGAAGGAAAAAGAAAAAAGAGTCATAACAGGTGTAAAGAAAGGAGATCAAATCACATATGTAGAAAAAGAAGTACAGGAGCAATTTATCAATTTTTTCTCCAGGATTATATAAGAAATCTGTTCTGGAGGAAGGATTAAGAAAATATATAAAAGACATTCCAAGCACAAAGTTTACATCAGTACATTGCTGAGGAAAGTGGTAAGATGCAGGCCATTCAAATATTTGGACCGATTTCCAAGTAAATATGTTATGGTCAAGGTCAAAGAGGTGCAGGCTTCTTAGTGTCAATTTAAGTTTTACTCTACCTCCAATTAGCTTATCTCAGCAACATCACACCAACACTGTGAGGCTGGCTATACGAAGAGAGGGTAACTAGTCTAAATTCACCAATGAACTTTAGTACAGTTGCAAAGATTTGGGCATCGTTTCCCTGGTACACATCTAATTCTCTATTTACTACATTGTGCATCTTATATTCTTTCTTTTGTCTTTATGAATGAATGTCTTCAAAACAGATGCTCGTGTTGGAATCACTTCCAATCATCCAGAGCAATAAAGCCAGTAAGTGCTGTAGGAGAAAATATTTTAGCACACACACACGCACGCACAAAATGGAATTCGTCAGACTGTTGATTTCCCCGTCTCCTGCAGGCTGAAGACTTCAAAAAGGTTACCAAACATTGCTATTTTTCAGATTCTTAACACAGGAGCGGCTTCCATCACCACCTGACAGGAGAGAGACACACATTTTCAATCTGTTGAAAATAATTGTGTGGAAAAACTCATTCTGTGGCTTCCAGACAAAATCCAATCAGTGTAATGGTTTTTGAGAACGAGGAACTGTATTCACATTTCATTCATGTAAAGAATGAGATAATAGAGGACTTTCATGGTGGATGAGCACCCCGCAGGTAGTGCCGTTTGTTGCTGCACACGCAAGGCCTTTCCGGGTCCATCACATAAAGAAAAATCTCTCTTAATTTGTCCATGTCCCTCAGGCATCAAATACATTTTCTTCCAAAATGAACGGACTGAAGCAGGGATTGACAGCATTTGCACTTCAATGAGATTCCATGTGAATGACAGCTCTGTTGCTTTGGGAAAACCAGCTGTGATTCTAGCATTTCTTTAATGCAATAAAATAGTTGTAACCTACCAATACCTGGGTCTTTCTCATGAAACCAGGGTAATTATTTCCCAAATCAAAAAGAAAAAGATTGTGTTCCCTTGGACATTTGCTGTTCCACTATCCTTTTTTTTTTTGTAAGGTTTAAGTGAAAGTCCATGATTTCCCATTAAAGAACAGTTAAGGTCTCCAAAAGCAATATGGAGCTTGCTCCAAGGACTGCAGTTTAAATGAGTTCTAGATTCGGCTGCCTGAGATGTTCATTTGTAAAAGAGTAGAGTGCTCTTTTTCTTTGTATAAAGTTATCAGATTCTATAGGGAGACAACACTTTTTAATTTATTTTTTCACTTCAGTTATATACCACTGTTCTTCCCAAAGGAGACCCAAAGTGGCTTACAACATTATCTTCCTCTTCATTTTATCCTCATGACAACCTGTGAGGCAGATTAGGCTGAGAGTGTTTGATTGGTCCAGGGTCACCCATTGAGCTTCCTTGTCAAAGGGGAGATTCAGACCTGGGTGTCCTAAGACCCTAGTCTGACACTTTAACCACTATATCATGCAGGAATTCTGTTTACTCATTTTTAGGTCAAGTACCTTCTGGAGATTACCCAGGTTTCTCTCTCTCTCTTAACTAGAAGGCATTTATTTTCAATTTCAGGCTAGTCAGCTAGAGTGCCAAGTATCCATATCCATAACTTTCCAAGACCTTACACCCATACTTGATTCTCATTCAGCCATAGTCCTGTTTCTTACCTGGAATTTTGAACAAAGTATGCCTGCATCAGAAATTAGGGGGGGGGGATTATGTGTGATAATGATAACCTATCAACATTTCAAAAAGCATCCTGCTCTTGCACTGCCTGGCACTGCAGAAATGGGGGGGGGATCTGGCAGTGCCCGATATATGCTTGTTGATTTGAGAGATCCCAAGTCTGTATCAAAGACACTGACATTTACTAAATACATTTTGTGAATTTAATAATTGAATTAAATAGTTTTCCTAGTTTCCACATCACTCAGGAACCCCCAAACTTGAGGACACTTTGGAGATTTTCATGAGAAAGTGGGTGATAAAAAGCAGCCAGTAATTCATAATTCTTCCTATCAGTATTTAATTTATTTATTTGTCACTAGGAATCAGGCCCATTGTAGTAGTGAAGACAATGGGCGCTAGCTTGGCCGCCTGGCCACAGGGCCCCGCCCCCTTCCCAGCATCCCTCAGCTGCCTGAGACCTCGGTGGGCAAAGGGCACCAGAAGTGCTCCCCCCAGCTGCCTGAGGGGCTGGCGGGCACAGGTGGGTGGCGTCATTCCTCCCCCCTGCCAGAGGGCAGGTCTACCAATATAGTGGCATATTCCACTGTATTGGTAGACCTGGCCTCTGGAGAGCAGGTCTACCCACCCCCTTCCACTATCTTGGTAGGCCTGTTCTTCAGAGGCCAGGTCTACCAATACAGTGGAATGGGGTGGATAGACCTGTTCTCCAGAGGCCAGGTCCAACAAGATAGTGGAAGGGGGTGGGTAGACCTGCTCTCCAGAGGCCAGGTC
>NW_015162548.1:48990-53037 GCF_001447785.1 Gekko japonicus | reverse complement strand
AAGGAAGGAAGGAAGGAAGGAAGGAAGGAAGGAAGGAAGGAAGGAAGGAAGGGGCTGTGGAAGAGGATGAAAGAGGGAGGGAAAGAAGTCAATGACGTGGGGGGGAAGTGAGAAGGAGGGAGGGAGGAAAAGAGAGAGGGGGGAAGGAGGGAGGGAGGGCCAGAACGCAGAGAAATGGGGAGGAAGGAAGGAAAGTAGAGAATGGGGGGAGGGATAGCAGGTAAAGGATGCAGGTACTCAGATAGTCCCACTTGTTTGAGTAGATCTTTTTTTTTTTAATCACTCTTGGGTTCTTGGAAACTGTTGTGCTAGCTGTGGGAAGCTGGCCTTCTCATTAAGCTGCCACCACATCATAGATAGGTAAGGTCTGCCATACCAAAAATGCCAGCTTCCCAGCTGAGTAAGCCAGGACTATGATTATGGCATCATTCTTCTGAGGGCTGACACAAGGATATCAATGACAGCATGGGAAGAGGCAAAAGGATGTATGCTACTATTCCACTAAGCAAAGCTTGAAGCCTAAGGATTCCTCTTCTACCTTAAAATGGGTTTTCTTTCAGTGGAAAATCTACAAATTGAAGTAAGGCTTCTTAATCTGGAGGAATTTCTCCAGTGATACTGCTCAATGGGTGTGGCTTACAATTTTTGTTATCTGCCAGATCCACACCACTACTGCTCAAGTTAAGCTCCAGAGGCATTGGGAGAATCTCTGGAGCTTACCTTGGACCTGGCTGGTGGTGGCACAGAATGAGGCAGGATTGGAGTGCTTGACATGGTGAAATATTGTGAGCTGGCCCTGCTTAGCAATGGTGTATTCAAAGAAAGCATTGTAATTTTTTTAAGTGGATTGTGCCAAGAAATATGCATGGTAGCTTAGCTGCAGGCTGTGCAGGGGGGGGGGGGAATTGTCTGTTTGCAGGATATATTTTTCTTGACAGCAGTTTCTTACATTACATCCAAACGACTTCTGAAAACTCTCCCCAGATTCAGGGGTGCTTTCTCAAGTGACATGAGTGCAATGTAATGACAAAGGTATCTAAAACGTCCTACTATGCATTCGAACATCACATGGAAGCCCTTTGTGCTGAACCAGTTTGTTTCAGAATCCTCTCCCAGTTATTAAACAATCATACTCAGTATTCGTGGGCTGACGGATAACGTAATTGAGATTCCAGCATTTGGATGTCAGACTCAAATAACCTGATTTTTTTTTAACTTGCCTTCAGCTTTATTTGTTCCTAAGCCAGAGAACAACCCAAAATAATTCATAAAGGTTCACATTAAGGAAATATGTTGTTTGTATTCTCTATGGAAATTAGATTGTGTGTTTTCACTTTATGCATCAAGCTTAGACCCTCAGGTAACCCAGAGGGAGGGGGGTGCAGATAATTTCTTCATTTGCAAGCCAAAAACCTGACAGCCCCAGATGTGAGCCAGTCCAGCTTTAGGTGTGAAAGCTGCTTTTTGCAAGCCAGAATCCAGGCAATTAAGCAGATTCCCCTTGTTGTGAGCTGCTATTTAACCAGACTGTCAGTACAATAGGTGGTGTTCCAAACAGAGCCAGGATGAGCAAGACAGACAGAACCACCTGGAGCCTCTCCTGAGAGAGGAAAAAAGCATAAGGACAGAGGAAAGAAAATAAATGGCCACCTACTGTAACATTTCTGGACAGAACTGGCATGAAACAAACTAATGAGGAAATGCATAATGAGGAAATAAATAACCAAAGCTGGAGATGAGGGCAACAGCTCTGTTTACCACATACAAAAGTACACTCTACATTGAAGCGGTTGATAAGCAGCAGAGCTGTTTACTCAACAATACATTATTAATGCAATGTAGTCACATTCTGACATAATAAAACAAGAATGCCTGTTTGATTCATTCAGAGAAAGAGGATTATATGGTTTGTGTGAAATAAATAGATATGAAACATGGTAATTTATTCAAATGACTAAAACCATCCCAAATGAATATCTATCCTTGATTATCAATGAATTGTGAACAGGAAACATATTTTAAATGATACAGAGGGTGAAAGGCTAGCAAAAGGAGGAGTTTCTGCCTCCTGATTCCTTTTCACAATAGTGAGACACAGGCCAAGGGCTTTTTAACCCGCTTGTTTCCAGTGTGAACAATAACTGAGGCTTCAGCAGAGTTTCCCCATTTTATACTTTACCTAGTCTTCGATGTCATTGCCCCAGAAAGCTTATCAGGGAGGGAAAGGGAGTCTTCAGGAGGCATATGAGCAATGACACCTTTTTATGGCACCTTTTTTGTTTAAAAAAGCAATTTTGAAGCCAGAATGCCAGCAGGGAGTTGGGGGCTATCCAGTGTATTGCATGGAGTGTCACATGTATGACTATCTGCCCACTGGACAGAAGTCTTGGGTGTGTGCTCGGTGCAAGGAGCTCCCAGTTCTCAGGGAATGAGTTTGTTCCCTTGAGGCCAAGGTGGAAGACCTGGAGAAGCTGAGACAGTCAGTTAGGCACATGGAGAAGACTCTCGGGGACTTGCTAGATATGTCCCACTCTGGTTATGGCCCCCCCGCCACTGCCAGGGAGCATGAGGGTTGAGAGGGAACAGGGCACCGTGCTGAGGATAAGGGGAATGTGCCCTCAGAAGGGACCTCTTCTTCAGCTAGTGAACGGGTATCCTTTTGTACCAAGGAACCATCTCTGGGCAGGGAGGGAGGGGGGCTCTTGGTGGCTGGTGATTTGATCCTTAGGCAGGTAGACAGCTGGGTGATGAAACCGTGTACTGACCGTATGGTGACTTGCCTGCCTGGTGCGAAGGTAGTGGACATTACACGTGTTCTATATAGGCTGGTAGATAGTGCTGGGGAGGAGCCATTGGTCGTGGTACATGTTGGCACCAATGATGTGAGGAATTGCAGTTGTGAGGTCCTGGAGGAAAATTTTAGACTGCTAGGCAGGAAATTCAAGGCCAGGACCTCCAAGGTAGCCTAGTGCTACCTGTTCCACGCGCAGGGCTGGAGAGACAGGCACAGATCAGGAGTCTCAATGCGTGGATGAGAAAGTGGTGTAGGGGGGAAGGGTTCAAGTTTGTTAGGCACTGGGATACTTTTTGGAACAAGAGGGAGCAGTACAGAAGAGACGGTCTCCACTTGTCCCGAGAAGGAACCAGGCCGGTGGCACTTAAAATCAAAAAGGTGGCAGAGCAGTTTTTAAACTGAATATTGGGGGAAAGCTGACAGGAGATGAAAAGTCTCTGGTTCGGGTTGGCTCATCTCAGAGAGATGAGGGGGTACCTGTTGCTTTTCTACAGGGAGGTGGATTGAAATTGTCCACCGAAACCATGGCTAGTGACATGGACTGCCTGACAAGGTCTTGAGATAGCAAGAGGAAGGTTGCAGGCTTAACATGTATGGAAAATTACAGCTGTTTCTATACAAATGCTAGAAGTGTCCAAAGTAAAATCGGGGAGTTGGAGTGCTTGGTGTTGGAGGGAAAAATAGACATTGTGGGTATTTCAGAAACTTGGTGGGATGAGGAAAATCATGTCTAGAGAGAAAGAGGAAGGTTGCAGGCTTAACATCTGTGGGAAATTATAGGTGTTTCTATACAAATGCTAGAAGTGTCCGAGGTAAAATTGGGGAGTTGGAGTGTTTGGTGTTGGAGGGGAAAATAGACATTGTGGGTATTTCAGAAACTTGGTGGGATGAGGAAAATCAATGGGATACAGTGATTCCCGGTTATATATTATATCAGAAGGATGGGGGGGACGGTTGGAGGTGGGGTGGCTCTGTATGTCAGAGAGAGTATACAGTCCAGTAAGATTGAGAGGGAAAGTAAATTGGATTTGCTTCTGGAAATGCTATGGGTTAAAATAATAGACCCAAAAGGAAGCTTAACACTGGGTCCAGAAAGATTGAGAGGCTAAGAGAATTGAATTCGCTTCTGTAAATTCTATGGGTTGAAATAGGGGGGCCAAAAGGAAGCTTAACACTGGGAGTTTGTTATCGCCCACCAGATTGAAAGATAGAGGAGGATTATAAAATGATGAATGCCTTAAAGATAGCGGCTA
>NW_015162548.1:20656-45120 GCF_001447785.1 Gekko japonicus | reverse complement strand
CCTGAGAAAATAAAAAATTTGTTTACCAAAAAAAAAAAGAAATATGATATTAGTAACTGATGAAATATATATAAGTAAGAGGAAGGGGGTGAAAGCATTGCGGGAAGCCACAGGAGGGGGGAGGGAGTATGGGTTATAGGGTAAGTAATTGTTTATGTATGCTTGAAAGAAAAGTTTTAATGGATAAATGTGGAATACCTATGACTGGAAAATAATAAAACTTTGTTTACCAAAAAAATAATAATGCCCCTGTATAAATCGATGGTACGTCCTCATTTGGAGTACTGTGTACAGTTCTGGTCACCACACCTCAAAATGGATATTATTGCATTGGAAAAAGTGCAGAAAAGGGCAAGTCGAATGATAAAAAGGTGGGAACACTTTCCCTATCGAAGTTTATAAAATTATGCATGGGATAGAGCAGGTGGAGAAATAAGTACTTTTCTCCCTTTCTCACAATACAAGAACTCATGGGCACTCCATGAAATTGTTGAGCGGTCAGGTTAGAACAGATAAAAGGAAGTACTTCTTCACCCAAAGAGTGATTAACACATGGAATTCACTGCCACAGGAGGTGATGGCGGCTACAAGCATGGACAGCTTCAAGAGGGAACTGGATAAACATATGGAACAGAGTTCCATCAGTGGCTATTAGCCACAAGATGTAGTCAGGAACTCTCAGTCTGGGGCAGGTGATGCACTGTATTCTTGGTGCTTTGTGGGGGCAACAGTGGGAGGGCTTACAGTGTCCTGGCCCCACTGCTGGACCTCCTGATGGCACCTGGTATTTTGACCACTGTATGACATAGCGTTGGATTAGATGGGCCATTGGCCTGATCCAACATTGGCTTCTCTTATGTTCTTATGTTCTTACTGTCTGTTCTGGAGCCAACTGTGAGGAAGTGGACAGAGCTGAAAGCTCTTTTTATCTTCAAGAAGGATAGTGTCACGGTAGAGCCAGGGAGGCAGGCAGACAGGGGGAGTCACAATTCAAGTCCAAATGTAAGCCGGGAGAGCAGTCAGCAGAGCATTAAACAAGTCCCAAAACACCAGACAAAGTCGTAGTCAAATGTTACCAGAGGTCAGAATACAGGGAGCAAAGCCGAGGGCGTGGTCAGGTTCAAAGCTGGAAGTCAGGAGCCAGAGAAGTCCAAACACAAGCCGAGTCCAAAAGCCACAGAGTCATACAGGAATCAAGGTGTAGAGGTTCTGGTTCTACGAACGAGGTTGCCAGCACAAATTGCTCATGGCCAGAGGCCCTACTAAATAGTGCTCTGGCCCATTAACTCATTAGCACCTTTGTGCGAGGTCCTGGCTGCTGTTAAAACTCAGGGCTCAAGGATCTCTGCCCTCTTGAACGTGCTTCTTTTCGTCGGCTAGCCAGCTCCTGACATCTCTGATCCCTAAGCCTGCTTACAGGTGGGGGAGATGCAGGTGGTGAGCTGCTTATGCCTTGCTCAATCCCAGGTGCAAACCGTCCTGTAGTTGACTCAGATTGCTGTGTATCCTCCTCAGTACTTACAGTAGGTGCAGATCCTGATGCTTCTTCAGCTCTTATAGGCACTGAATCCTCCCCTTTTAGGCTGTCAGGAGCTGGCTCTGGGGTTGAGTCAAGGGCAGGCATGACAGATAGTGAGTGAGTAGTGGAGCAGCTAGTGTTTATCCATGGATTAAACTTAGTCTGCATGTAGCTTATTGTCTACTTCACTAACACAGGGTAATATTGAAATTCTGTATGCATAACTGGAAGTTTCAGATAATGAATATCTCTCTATATTAATAATTGAGCTTTGGTGTGACTCTTTTCTGAATGTTCCACATGCCCTGCACAGCATTTGGGTCCCTGCACTGTCAATCCGACACTGTGCCAATCCAGTGGTTGTGGAGGCCAGCGCCCAGGGTCTCAGCCTCAGTGGGGTGCGAGGTGACGGGCAGGACAGGCTGCTTGCATGGGAAACAGAAACCAAAGCCAGGCTGGGAGGGCTCCTTTTGTTGGCCAGGCTGCTTGCCTCTCCCTCCCCCATCACTGGAGCGGAGTCTCACAGCCACCCCCTCCCAGCAGCACTCGCACAGAGCTCTTGCCCCCACCCCACCTGGCCTTCTGCTTCCCTTTCCTCTGCCAGACGGACTTCCACTTTGCATAGCACCCCTCTCACGGGGGGGGGAGATAAGTGGGAACCAGAGACCACCAAGGCTTCTCTGTGGCTGGCCACCATCAATCTCCTCCCGACCCATCCTGTCCTGGTAAGCGCCACTTCTTAGGGCAGGCCGGGCAGCCTGGGGGTGCAAGTTGCGGCCCTTGCATGCCTTCCCCTTGCTTAGCACAAAGCTCTGTCTGACAGAGCCTGCTCAAGGTCTCCATCCCCAGCGGCCATTGAGGGGAGTGGGCCATCGCTGGGCATGTGTGAAACCTGGTGGAGCAGTCCTCACCACCTCAGCTCTCCCCTCTGCCGAGACATCCTGTCCCCACCCACTGCCCCTTCCCCTGGCAAAGACACGCTGGAGCTGTGGCCGCTCCCTCAGCACACCTGCCGCCGTACCCCCTTTGAGCCTACTGCATTGGTGGTGGGCAGAGACAGGCTGCCATTTGGCGGGGACAGCAAGGCCAGAATCTTTCTAGACCTCGTTGTATTAAGTCTGCAACGGGCTTATATACACTACTGCCACTAGTAGTGTATATAAATGACAGAGAATGTCAAAAATATGGAGATTTTTGGCAACTGCAAGAGAAAGTTAACAATCCTGATTATGTTTGGTGAGTGTACAAAACAATCAGAAGTAGACCAGTGAATGTGGACAACTGGCCATTACTAGGCCAGCCTCCAGCAATTACATGATCTCCAGATGACCAAGACTGGTTCCCCTGGAGAAAATGGCTGCTTTGGATGGTGGATTCTACAGCAGGATATCCTGCTGAGGTCCCTCCCCAAACCCCATCCTCCCTAGGTTTCACCCCCAAAATCTTTAGGTATATCCCAACCCAAAGCTGGCAACTCTAACTAGGCTATAAGTCATGATGCCCACCAACAAAGAGAATGATTCTCAGGGCTACTGTGTCACTTAAAATGAACCTAAAATGTTATGTATCTTGGGATTTTATACTGCTGCCCACACTGTTATTCCTTCTAGAAACATTCTGTGGTTGTGAAAGGTAATATCATCAATAAAGAAGCAGATCAAGTCTTAAATGTAATAATACCAGTCAGGATATAAAGCATCATGAAATCACCCTATTACTGATTTATTAATGAAGGCTGTAATACTTGAAGAATTCTAGTATTTAACAAAATCACCTGAAGCATTATATAGTTGTGTATTTGCTGTCACATTATTGCGAATGGGTCTATCACTATGTTTGTCTTTAAAGTGATGCCTGATTAGGTTTTGGAATTTGACAAAATAATGTTAATGGCTTGGAACCTAACCTCCCTTTCTGCTTGTGGAAGGCTCTTCTGCCCACAGAACAGGGGAGCAAATTTCTGCCCTCCCATTGCAGACCCTCTTCATCCCCCATGCTGTTCCTAGGGATCTACTGATCCCTGCAGAGAGTGGTGGTAGGGCAACAACAAGCTGCAGTGGGAGGAAAAGGGTAAAACTAACTTTTCACCTAGCACAGCTCCAAAGATTATTATCTCTCTCACACACACACCAATAGCTATGGATGGTCCTCTGAATTGTACATTTACTTGCAGAGATCAGATGTGATAAATGCTCTGCAGGTTGCATGATAAAACGACAGTGACAGCCTTGGAGATTTACCTCCATTTATGATCTGCTGCCATATTTGTGAATAATATATGGACAGACACCATAGGATTTCAGTACTCTGTAATCCAAAGGGAACTAGATCTGGCAGCACTGATCTTGTAACTGGAAGCATGAAACAATGTATAAATGCGAGGGAACACAGACTTCCTTTTTGGTTTTGGAACAATGTTATGATGACGTTAACTCAACATTCTCCATATTAGCCAGGATCCTATTGTAATATAATTTAGGATGGTATTATCCTCTAATCCTATAACTTTATTAGTTGTTCAGGGAAAAAATTCTTCAAAAAAAGATACAGCCTCTAAGGAAATCAAACAATACAGCACTTATTAATCCAATATTGCGTTTCAATTCAAATGTTTCCTAGAAACTGAAAAAAGTAACATAATCTCCCTTCCTGTTATATCTGGTTTATACTAAAACTCACATTAGTTTCTTCTTCACGTGTGTGTGTGTGTGCATGTGTAAAAAGAAAAAAATCAAGATTAACCTTTTTAAAAATTGCAGTTTTATTTAATTTCAGGTCACCTAATCTGGGGGCTTTGTTTACCTTGATAGTTCCAGTAGGTCAAAGCTTCTTTCCCTTTAGTGCTGCCAGAGAAGGAGAACTTCAGCAGAAGTCTCACTCCAGTGTATCTGTCAGAGATCCTTCTCAAATTAATACTTAATAGGGTAAAGACACTACAAGGGTGGTTTTCCAGGTCCTACCTCACTGTCAGTGGGGGCTCCTGGCTGCCGTCTTCGATCTTCTTGCAGGTGTGTGAAGTGTGTGCACAGTGATGACATCACCCAGAAGTGAGGTCATTGCATTGCCAACGTCAGGGGTATTTCCACTCTAGTTTTTGGCCAAAACTCTATAGTTTTTTTGTCATTAAGAAATAGAGTTTCTTCGTAAATATTTCATACTGAACATTTTTTTCCCCTGTGCACCATCACATGAACAAAGTTGGTGTTTTCCTCCCTGAGGTAGCAAATGCCGAACAGAATGCATGGAATTTATAATGTTATAAAACCAATCATATTCACCCATGTGAGGATATCACTAAGCACAAGGCAATTGACAGAGCAAATGAGGGCAATGTAAATAAATGTTTGAATGTTTTCAAAAATCACGAAAAAGGTGGGATTTTTAGTACATCCAAAACTGTTCACGACTGGCACTGGACTCAAACTTTGCTCTACTGCGTCAGACCAACACGGCTGCCTACCTGGATCTATGTTCACAACTATGAATACTTTCAGCTCAGCTTTAGTTTCCGTGACTTGTTAGAAACCTTTAAAAAACTGATACATTTCAGTGACCTTTAAAGGTGCCATTTGAAAACACTCTTGCTGACGCTTCGGAAATTGTTTTTATTCATTGTATACAATGTACCTTTCACAGCCTCTGTGCTAAGCACAAAGCTAAAGGGATTAAAATGGAGTGGATGGATTACCTAACCACTAAAGTAAAAGATAGATGTGCATTTTCCAAACTGCTGTTTCTGTCTACTAAGATGCCACTTTAGGTCAGTCCAGCAGGATTCTTTCCTACACAAGGCCCACTGAAACCAAATATTAGAAGTCACCAGTGGATTGTATTTAGACGCTGGTTGACTATCAACTTTATTCAGAACAATGGATGGGAAAGTTCGGATAATAACAGGAAGCATTCTGCAGAATATTAGTTTGAATGCCACTGTTGGTATATTAGCAGAGGGAGGCCTTGGATCACAACACTGGCCTTGGTCAACAGCAAATAAACTTTAAAAACAAAATGAAATGAGACCCATACACACCACCAGGACACTGACATTTCATGAGAAAGGAATTGAATGCATGCAGAAAAAGTAATGAACGAGGGCAGCAGGTTTAAGCATTTGGAAATGGAAAGGAAAATGTATATATCTATAAGCTTTAGAGATCTGTTTTTCTTGTAAATCTGAGTTTATAACCCCACCTCTAAACATTTTGACAGAAGATAGGGATGAGACATTTCCCTCCCCATTCCATTTCTTCATTGTTTCAGTGGTATAGATTGCCTTGATTTTGACTCCTCCTATATTCCAGTTTATCTAGGAGTATTTCTAACCTGATGGTGAAAGGAAAGTCCGATGCTGCAAAGAACAGTACTGCATAGGAACCTGGAATGTAAGATCTATGAATCAAGGTAAGCTTGACGTGGTCAAAAATGAGATGGCAAGACTGAACATCGATATCTTAGGAATCAGTGAACTAAAGTGGACAGGAATGGGCGAATTTAACTCAGAAGACCATTATGTCTACTACCGTGGCCAGGAATCCCGTAGAAAAAATGGTGTGGCCTTTATAGTCAAGAAGAGAGTGCAAAAGTCAGTACTGGGATACAATCTCAAAAAACTTGGGAGATAGGATAAGTTAAAAATTAATTACTATAGAGAAATAATAGTTACCTAGTGAATTACAAAAAGAAAATTGATGTTGTAAAAATTAATAAAGAGATGGGCAGGAGGTCGAAGCACTGCGGGAAGCCATATATTAGGGAGGGGAAAAGGGAGGTGGGTAGGGTATGAAAGGGACAAATGTAAAAAATTTAATGTTGATTATGAATGTTTATATCCTAAATAAAAAAAATTGACAAAAAAAAAATGACAGAATGATTTCGGTCTGATTCCAAGGCAAACCATTCAACATCACAGTAATCCAAGTCTATGCCCCAACCACTGATGCAGAAGAGGCTGAAGTGGACCGGTTCTATGAAGACCTA
Source organism: Gekko japonicus (assembly GCF_001447785.1). Classification (NCBI taxonomy): domain Eukaryota; kingdom Metazoa; phylum Chordata; class Lepidosauria; order Squamata; family Gekkonidae; genus Gekko; species Gekko japonicus. Next base: position 38,624 of record NW_015162548.1, on the reverse strand, counting down.
CAACACCTCATAGAACTAACACCAAAAAATGATGTCCTCATCATCATAGGGGACTGGAATGCTAAAGTAGGAAGTCAAAAGGTAACTGGAATAACAGACAAGTTTGGCCTTGGAAAGCAAAATGAAGCAGGGCAAAGGTTAACAGAGTTTTGTCAAGAGAACACACTGGTCATAGCGAACACCCTTTTCCAACAACCTAAGAGACGACTCTACACATGGACATCACCAGATGGGCAACACCGAAATCAGATTGACTATATAATTTGCAGTCAAAGATGGAGAAGCTCTATCCAGTCAGTAAAAACAAGACCTGGAGCTGACTGTGGCTCAGATCATGAGCTACTCATTGCAAAATTCAGACTTAAACTGAAGAAAATTGGGAAAACCACGAGGCCATTCAGGTTTGACCTAGATCGCATCCCTGATGAATATACAGTAGAGGTGAAGAATAGATTCAAGGGTCTGGATTTGATAGATAGAGTGCCTGAAGAACTATGGACAGAGGTTCGTGACATCGTACAGGAGGCAGCAATCACCACCATACCAAAGAAAAAGAAATGCAAGAAAGCAAAATGGCTTTCTGATGAGGCTTTACAAATAGCAGAGGAAAGAAGGAAAGCGAAAGGCAAAGGCGAAAAGGAAAGATTTACCCAACTGAACGCAGATTTCCAGAGAACAGCAAGGAGAGATAAGGAGGCCTTCCTGAATGAACAGTGCAAAGTAATAGAAGAAAACAATAGAATGGGAAGGACTAGAGATCTCTTCAAGAAAATTGGAGAAATCAAGGGAGCGTTCCATGCAAAGCTGGCCATGATAAAGGACAAAAACGGTAGGGACCTAACAGAAGCAGAAGAGATTAGGAAAAGATGGCAAGAATACACAGAAGAACTATACAAGAAAGACCTCGATGTCCTTGACAACCACGACGGTATAATCACTGACCTCGAGCCAGACATCCTGGAATGTGAAGTTAAATGGGCCTTAGAAAGCATTACTAACAACAAAGCTAGTGGAGGTGATGGTATCCCAGCTGAGCTATTCAAAGTCTTAGAAGAGGATGCTGTTAAAGTTCTGCACTCCATTTGCCAGCAAATTTGGAAAACGCAACAGTGGCCACAGGATTGGAAAAGATCAGTATACATTCCAATCCCAAAGAAGGGCAATGCCAAGGAATGTTCAAACTATCGCACAATTGCACTCATATCACACGCTAGCAAGGTCATGCTCAAGATCCTACAAGCTAGGCTTCAACAGTACGTGGATAGAGAACTACCAGAAGTACAAGCTGGGTTTCGAAGAGGTAGAGGAACGAGAGATCATATTGCCAACATTCGCTGGATTATGGAGAAAGCAAGAGAGTACCAGAAAAATATCTACTTCTGCTTCATTGACTATGCTAAAGCCTTTGACTGTGTGGATCACAACAAACTATGGCAGGTCCTTAAAGAGATGGGAGTACCAGACCACCTCACATGTCTCTTGAGAAACCTGTATAAGGGCCAAGAAGCGACAGTTAGAACCGGATACGGAACAACTGATTGGTTCAGCATAGGAAAAGGAGTACGACAAGGATGTATACTGTCACCTTGCTTATTTAATATATATGCAGAGTACATCATGCGAAATGCTGGCCTGGATGAATCACAAGCGGGAATTAAGATTGCTGGGGAAAAGATCAACAACCTCAGATATGCAGATGATACCACTCTAATGGCTGAAAGTGAAGAGGATCTAAAGAACCTCTTGCTCAGAGTAAAAGAGGAGAGCGCAAAAGTGGGCTTGAAGCTCAACATAAAAAAAACTAAGATCATGGCATCCGGCCCCATCACTCCTTGGCAAATAGAAGGGGAAGTCGTGGAAGTAGTGACAGACTTCATGTTCCTAGAATCCCAGATCACCGCAGACTGTGACAGCAGCCATGAAATTAAAAGACGCCTGCTCCTTGGGAGGAAAGCGATGGCGAACCTAAACAGCATGATAAAAAGTAGAGACATCACCCTGCCAACAAAAGTCCGCATGGTCAAAGCAATGGTATTCCAAGTAGTCATGTATGGCTGCGAGATTTGGACTATAAGGAAGGCTGAGCGCCGAAGAATAGATTCTTTTGAACTATGGTGCTGGAGAAGACTCTTGAGAGTCCCTTGGACTGCAAGAAGATCAAATCAGTCAATCCTAAAATAAATCAACCCTGACTGTTCCCTCGAAGGCCAGATAATGAAACTGAAGCTCAAATACTTTGGCCACCAAATGAGAAGGGAGAAGTCACTGGAGAAGACCCTGATGCTGGGAAAGATTGAAGGTCAAAGAAGACGGGGATGGCAAAGGATGATATGGTTAGACAGTGTCATAGATGCAATGAACATGAAATTGAGCAAACTTCTGAGGACGGCAGTAGACAGGAAGGCCTGGCGTGATCTGGTCCATGGGGTCGCGAAGAGTCGGACTTGACTGTGTGACTGAACAACAACAATTTCTAAACTTAATTCCAGAATTAAGTGTTCTTGTGCAGGTATTCCTTCCATTCATTTGTATCCTTACCCATGACTGATTGCATCAACATTATTAGTGTGTGGTGTTTGCACCCCAGCGTGCTGGTAAAACACCATACTAAAAAAATCTCGATACAAATGTATATATTATCACCTGAAATTTGTTGCATGTTATGATGACCTCAGGAGCTGCAGTGGCTCAAGTGGTTAAGACGCTGAACTGCAGGCTGTGGAAGGTCAGTAGTTCAGCAGTTCAAGACCCGAGTGCCGCATGAGCTCCCGTCTCTAGTTCCAGCTCCTGCCAACCTAGCAGTTTGAAAGCAAGAAATTGCAAGTAAATAAATAGGTACCCCTTTGGTGGGAAGGTAACAGTGTTCCGTGCGCCTTGGTGTTTAGTCATGCCGGCCACATGACCACGGAAACATCTTTGGACAGCGCTGGCTTTTCGGCTTTGAAACGGAGATGAGCACCACAACCCTAGAGTCGGATTCGACTGGCTTTTGAGCGAGGGAACCTTTACCTTTACTTTATGATGACCTCACCCTCTTCCCTCCCACAGAGGGAGGATTTTCCCTCTGTTTTTCTCTCCCTTTCTGACTAAGCAACCCTGTTTATTGATTGTCTTCTTTTCTGAAGAACTATAGCAGTCCCATCCTGTCATAGTATTAAATTTTACTGCTGACTCATCCCAGAAACCTGACAGAAGGGTCAAGATCCCCCTTTGTCATAAACCACTGAAATGGCACTTGAGGCTTTTTAAAGTTCAAAAATAACAAAATATTTTACTCGCTGTAGAGGGGAAAGGTCAGGTGAAATCAGGGGTAAAATTTCTGTGGTAAATCAAAATAGGCAGAGACTACTTTTCATGTTTCAAGCAACTGAGAGTTTCTTAAGCTTTTCACAGTGATTTAGAATCTTTAAGATGAGAGGGTTTTGTTTCAGTGTTTTCTAAACACTCCAAAATACTTTCTTGAGCATATTTGGCTCTTTTACTTTCCAGAAGCTAGGGATACTGTGTCCAGTACCCAAATTCCTTCACTAAACCCACCAGCACTCTGCTTGAGATATACTGTCTCTTCAGGATTCAAAAGGCAGTTTCTAAACACATCTGACCAGGGATCACTACACTCCTCAGAACTATCTTAAATGCCGTTCATTCACTAAATTAGGCTGGTTTAGAGAAGGGATTTAAAGAGATCTCTTTAAATCTGTTCTCCAAGTTGCCCCATATTGCAGTGGCAGTGGCAGTGCAACTCGGTGAGTGAACTCAGGCATTTAAAGGGACTGCATCCCTTTACATCTATTTTTTTCTTCAAAAACATGGAGGATTGGGGCACCTTCTTTGTGGGCCCATAAAATTAGACCCCCGGTCCAAACTTTCTAAAACTTGGGGGGGGGGGTGAGAAGTGACACCAGCAGTGATGCTGCAAATTTGGTGTCTCTACCTCAAAAAACAGTCGTCCCCCCCAGAGCCCTAGAAACGTCTGGATTGATTCTCCATTATAGCCTATGGGGACTGGTCTCCTTAGGCTATAATGGACCTGAATAAATTCAGGTTTCCCAATTATTTCCCAAATTCCAATACCATTCCAATATTGGGATTCAGGAATATTGAGATATACCAATATTTTTTAAAGTTCAATATACTCAAACCCAAAAAATACTGAACTTTTTTGCGCACCCTAATACTAACTGCTTTGTCACTTAGTAAAATAGTCTAAACCCAAGCCAATCTTCCCTTCTGCTTATTGTTTCCTATTCTACCAGCTTACACATCCTATCAAACTGTGCATGCAACTGGTTTTTTAAAATAGCTTCTACTGTATTTTATAGCTATATATGTATTTTTAACCATGGGTTTTAATCGGTTTTATAATGAGTTTTTATTATGCTGGTTTAATTGTAAGTTTCCTTGGGGGCTCTGACTGGACAGAAAGGTGAGTTATAAATGTAAACAAATAAAACTTTTAGACTAAGATTTTATGCAACAACATAGATGTACAGTTTTATAATATCTGGATGTGCAAATTGGGGCTGCAAGAGACATGAATATCTGTGAGACTGTAAAAGATAAATTGTGCACGAGAAAATCAGATTGGTGCTGTGCAGGAAGGGGAAAATAGAGTTAAGCACACACCCAAGGTAGGATATGTAACCAGATCACTGCCTTGGCTTCAAAATCATATTTAAATAAAACAGAAACTGTAAAGCATGAGATATATGAAATGCACTATAAAGAAAATAAGAATGGATATGAAGATGCAACCAGACATGAAAGGGCAAAGGGGGGATATAAGTTCTGAGAAGAATAATTGGCAGAGCCTTTGATGACATGACACTTCACCCAAATATCAGTGTAAGTATTTTCTACATAGCTTTGTGGATATAGAGTTTACATGCTGAGAATGCTCAGGGACAAGCTCAAACTGCCCTAGTTCCCTCCACACTGCTTCTCATTTACTTCTAGTTTCTAAGCTGAAGAAGCCATAAAACTGGCAGTAGGGCAATTAATGCAACCTGAGAACACAAAGGAGAGGAAGGACTCTGGTCTGGTCACAGAGGCAATAATGATCAAGTTGTCTTCTCTTCCTGCCTCGGCATATTTTCACAAGGGGGAAGGTGGGGAGAAGCTTTTCCTTTATATATTTTATTTATTTATTTAAAACATTTTTCTCACTTTTACACTCAATGTAGGGTCTCCCAAGGATGTTTTGCCAACTTCCAGATGGGGCCTGGAGATCTTCTGTGTGTTCATTTTGTTATCTCTGTTATATGTGTGCCTATGCCTAGTTCCAGATAACTATGGAAGAAATTGTATTGAAAAACTTTTCAAAGTGGATTGTCTTCTGAGAGGAGGATTCCTTACAAAACGGGTTGGAACCTAGGTGTTCATCATTTGTCTGCTTGCTTGCTGTGTGGTACAAACTGGAATTAGATTAAATTACTTTAAGGTGGACTTCTTTCAGTTTTCAGGCTTGGTTCGAAAGCAAGAAATTGCAAGTAGATAAGTAGGTACCACTTCAGTGGGAAGGTAACAGCGTTCCGTGTGCCTTGGTCCACATGACCACGGAAACGTCTTCAGACAGCGCTGGCTCTTCGGCTTTGAAACGGAGATGAGCACCGCAACCCTAGAGTCGGATTCGACTGGCTTTCCAGCAAGGGAACCTTTACCTTTACCTTTTTACAAGCAGGAATGTATTCGAGTTATAAGTTTACTTTTGTTGTGTGATAGAGTTCTTGCACAAGGAGTAACTTGGTGATTATCAGAACATTTATATGGCATTTAAATTTATTAAATGTACAATATTTTATTTGGAAGGTGGACTGTATGGCATTATACTGTGCTGAGGTCCCCCCCCCAACTTTACCATCTCCAGGCTCTACCCCAAAATGTCGAGAAATTTCCCAATCCAGAGTTGGCAATCCTATACAACAAGATAACAAACAACAGAGACATTAAGATGAACTTTAAAACACCCCCCATTTAAAAATTAAAAACAATCAATACAGAGCTGTCAGGGGTTGGGTCCCAACCCCGCCCTCCTTCCATCCCAAAAAGGCGACGATAAGGGATCTGGATCAGCCAGCAGAAACCTGGCCCCTCATACAGGGATCGCTGAGGGACTCATGGGCAGAGCCAGGGTCCAGCTACGGGCTCCGGATCCCAGCAACCCATCGAGGTGGGCCCTCCATCCAAGGGGGTGGGAAGGGCCAGGCTGGCCAGGGGGTTCATCGAGGATCCGATCACCAATGAGAGGGGTGGGCCCCAGGGGAGGCAGTGGAAGGGTAATGGGACTCACGGTAGACTTAATGTAAGGGCAGGGCACACTGGGAGGAAATAAAGGAGGATTGTGCTAAACGGAGCCGGGGAGGATAAAGCCCAGTCCCAGGTGTCATGAGGGGTGTGTGGAGAGCTGGGGAGAGACGACACCCGGTGTAACACAAAACCTCAAACCCGGAACCGAGGCAGGGAGAAGGAAGGTGTGATGGAACGCCTTGTGACCCCGATCTGAGGCAGCATAAGAGAACTCTCGCACCCCTTTGTTCCCAAAGGTGGGTGTACCCTACCTGAATGGCAGGACGGACAGGGATCGGACAAGAGCATATAGACACAAAGACACATGAACCAGAAGGAGGCTCAGTGAGAGTCAGTGATTGAACACTAAACAAAACAGAAAAGTCTTGTCCCACTGGTAGAAGACAATGGTAGAAAAGGGGAAATGAATCTCTTTGAGGAGAGAATTCCATAGTTTTAGTGCCTCAACCAAGTAGTCTCTTTTAAGAAGAGAGGAAACTATCAGGAGCAATTCAGGGAAAAGCCACTGGGGATACAGAGATGTTTTAGAAAATAGATATACACAGAGAGAAAAGATCAATCTGATATGAACAGAGTCTGCACAAAAAAATCACCCTGGTACCAGTAAGAAAGAAAGGTCTGCCTGTCTCTTTGGCACCACAAAGATAACTTTATATTTAGAGAAAGAGGAGAGTGTGTTTACATTTATTTGATTTTTCTTTCCTCAAATGCTGTCGTACTTGCTATCTAACTGTATTTACTCATGTATACATTGGTTGTACATATTCTTTAAAATATTTATTTTTCTGAAACTGGAGTAATTTGGGTCTTTGCAACCAGGAAAAAGCTCTTGACACTTGCCTAAGTATAAGCAAGAAGCAGGGAATGCCTGCTCAGGTGGTCATATATCCAAGAAATAAGGTTTTAAAAAATTCTCCCTTCATGCTGGGTGAAAATTCAGTAGGGAACACTAACCATACAGAGAACCTGCTGGCTGGCTTTCAGACTACTGTTATCTTAAAGGCTGGTTGGTAGCAGCAGACAGTAAATCCTGTATGAGAGAGGGAATGTGTATATGAGCTAGAAGAGGTCAGCTCTTCGTTAGGATCTAGCAGCCTAAGACCAGGGCCAGCTGAGTAAATCCTTCATTCTCTATGGTAAAAATGAAAGCCCGAAGGGCCATTTTACAAAAGAGCTGAAAACTGGTGTCCAGTCCTTGACCAATAATACAGCTCAAGAAACCAAAAATGCAGCTCAAATTGGCATTTGAGAAGTACATGGCCTTTTTCCAGTCTATCTCCTACTACTACTTTTCACTCCCTCCATCTCTAATCATATTATAGTGTACTGGTCAATGTTGACATGCATGAATCTTAACAGTATTATCTGAATTTTGTAACTGCTCCTAAAGATATTAATTTCCCCTTTTTAAAATGAAGGTCACCCTTAGATGTATCACAATTTTTAATATGGAAAGAGCCGGGACAATGATTCATTTGGATTCCCTTTCCATCAAATTTTGGAAATTATTATCTCTACATTCAGGCATTCTGTAGTGAAACATTATACATTTTATGAAAAATTATGTTTCCTTGAGTATTTATATTCTACTTTGATTCTTGAAGTGACCCAAACTGGCCAGCCACGACAACAAAATACTATATAAACAAACCAACCAAATTAAAAAAAAACAAACAGTATGGACTGGTCAAGATGCAGTAGTTGGTTCCTCGGTAATACGTTCATCTTGATGATCGCAATTCTCCCCATCAATGAGATCTTCAGATCTTGCCATCTTTCCAAATCTTGTTTAACTTCTCTTAATAGTTTAATATAGTTGTCTTCTGACAAAGTGCTATTCCGGTTTGACATTATGATTCCTAAATATTTAATCTTTTTGGTTATTTCCATTCCCGATAGTACTTGAGATTCATTTTTCTGGCACAAAATATACCAATTTTAAGGAAATTCAATTACTTTAAAGACTTTGAGAAGATATGTAGTAATATCATATGGGAGAATAAAAAACCAAGAATTAACAGGAAATATTTACAGGACAAAAAAGAAACAGGAGGATTTGGAGTACCTAATTGGAATTTGTACTACAAGGCAGCAGCATTGACGTGGATAAGGGACTGGATACTGCTGGAAGACTCTAGACTGCTATCTCTTGAAGGAAACAACCTGGGCGTAGGGTGGCACAAGTACGTTTGGTATGAAGACGGAAAACTACCTAAGAACTTTACAAATCACACCTTAAGGGGAGCACTAATGGAAATCTGGAAAGAAGTTAAATTGAGACATTACATAAAAACACCCAAATGGGTGGCACCAATGGAAGCGGCAACGATGTCAACATTGATGGAGGAAAGGAGGAAAGTTAGATATGAAGAGCTGCTAGATGAAAACAATAATCTGAAATCAGATGAACAATTGAATAACCAAAACGTAAAATTTTCGTGGTGGGAGAAGACTCAGTTACAGGCGATATATAAGACGGATAAGAAAAAAGGATTTTATAAGGGAAAAAACGAACTGGACAAGATCTGGCTGTCCTCTAGCGATAAGCTTATTCAAAAATTATATAAGCTGCTGATGGAAGAATATATGATGGCAGAAATGGTGAAAAGAACAATGGTGACGTGGTCTAAAGACTTAAACTATATGCCAGAATCAGAACAATGGGTGGAACTATGGGAATCAATAAAGCTAATGCGGGCAATACCCTATAAAGAGAACATATACAAAATGTTCTACAGGTGGCACTGGACACCAGAGAAGATAGCCAAATCTTATGTAGTGACTAATAAGAATTGTTGGAAGTGCAAAAAAAATGTCAGCACATTTATGCATATGTGGTGGAGGTGTGATATTGTACAAAGATACTGGGAAAAGGTTTTCCGAATGTTAAAAGAAATAATAGGATTACCGGTACCTTTCAAACCAGAGACAGCTTTATTAAACATGATCCCAGACATGTACTATAGTACAGAGAAATATGTAATTATATACTTCCTTACGGCAGCAAGAGTACTGCTAGCTAAACGATGGAAAGATGAGAAAGTACCTTCAGAAAATGAATTAATCGAAAAAATGATGGGTTTAGCAGAAATGGATAGATTAACTTTGAGATTACAAGGAAAAGATAAGGAGATATTTGAAAATTGATGGAAACCATTTTATATATGGATTGATAATGTAATTAGAAAAGACTTACAAGGATAAAAAATGTAAGACGAATGCTGTATGTAAATTACAGAAAATGTTAAATAAACCGTTTTTTAAAAAAAAGATGCAGTAGTTGGTTCATCCAAGTGATCAGCTGCAAGCCATAGGCCAAGAATTCTTTGCCTCTTGCACTTTTGCTTGTGCCCAAGGGTTCAAGTCTCAGGCTTTGTCCAAGGTATATAGTACTTGTAGGGAGTAGTTAGCCTGAATGAAACTCAGCAGGGATAAGACTGCCTTCCTCTCCCTGCAGGTTTTTCTGCCTGTAATGATCACCCACACTTTTTTCCCTGCCAAAGTCAAAATGGCAGCCTTCCACAACTCTAAAAGAGCATGCATGGAGGCATAGGTTGCAGTCAAGTGGATGGCACCTGTTCCCTGAAACCCCTTTGGGATCTGTTGCCGGAAGCACTGGTTCATCTTGCTTCATAGTAATGCCCGCCCTTTTGGTGTTAAATGTATTTTTTTTTTCTGTTTTAACAAGTGACTAGCATGCATAGAATATTTTCCTTGCTGCAAAGCAAACATCCAGCTAGCTTTGAGTAGCAGATGTCAGACACACGCTGCTTAGGCTATCTCTAGCTGTCACTGGTAAAGCCAATAAGCTATGTATTTGGATTCCCCTGCCTTGGATCCACTTTAGTTGAAAAAGAGACTATTCAAAGTGGCTTATCTGTATCTTTATTCTCATAACTTGCCACATTGAACAAAAATGAGAGACTGCCTATTCCCCCCCCCACCCCATTCACTTTCTTTTTCAATTTGTTTTATAAGGGGAGGGGAAGAAAGCCCAATAAATAGTGTCAAGGGAATGATGGCTGAGTTGTTGCTACACTGCACATATTCTTATAGCCTTCTAAATTGTAAAATGTTAACGGCAAAACTGAATTTTGACATGTTGATAGCTAAACCCATACAGCAATATGGCACATCAATTGCCTGTTATATTTTGAGTACCAAAAATATTCTCTTGTGTACCATTAATGTAAATCAAACTGGTTAAATCACTTTAATATTCCAGGTGTGTTTTTCCCCTCTGCCTTTACTTTAACACACACACAAAAACACCTCCTTTCATTCCTTTCTTTTCAATGTGCCACAACAGTTGATGTCAAGTTTAGGGTGAAGAAAAATCAGGTAGACTGTCAATTTCTAAAGCAGTTCTGCACACAACTCAAGTTCAATAAGCTTGTCATATAAATATTTCACCTTAAGTAAAATAATAACCTGTCATATGATTTTAAACAGGACTGCTTTGGAGGTTTTTAAAAAAGGTTTCAGAAGACCAATACAAGTATAAAAGTGACACACCACAGCTGCATTTTTTAAAAAAATCTGTAAGACAAATAGTTTTAAAAGATTCCAACATCCACGACCTTGCCAGATGTGGAATCTTAACATTGTGGTGCTCAAGGGAAAACAATAGGTCTTGTATGAACTTCAGGTCCAGGGCATTTTTACAACTGGGAGCTGAAGACTCCAAACCTGCACCCAGAGGTATTAATAGAATTAAGGCAGCTTAACTATAAGCAGGACTGCATCCAAAATCTCAAATAACTGGGGCACTTGAAAAATACTGCAGGTAACACCCTTCCCCCCAAAAAATACTGCAAATGAGGTTTTTTGGGGTCTGTATGTGTGTGTGTGTGTGTGTGTAATTTTCAACATGGTTATCCCTACAAATATAGAAGCAATGCTTGTAGCTTTAGGAAATAAATGCCCTCTGAGCTTTTAGTGGCCATTCTGGAGGTTGCTAAGCAGCCATAACAATATTGGCAGCCTTCTAGCCTTGGTTTCTGTCAGTAAAAGGCTGGTTAGAGAGAACAGAGCTTTTTCCAGGGCTATTTTGTCTCCCCAGTCCACCCTAAAATCCCCTCCCAAGTGTCCTGGAGGGACTCATTGGGGCCAGGCCTTGCAGCAACCTTTATGGAACTCACTACCATGTGACTTACATATTTCATCTGGGTCTGGTGGCAATCTCTTAGTGACTTGCTACTATATGACAGCCACTGCATAACTCACCTGCATGACTCCCTACCATACAATTTGTGTGATTCACCCAAGTCCCACAGTAGCTTCTAGATACCTTAATACCATACAACTCCCCTGGGACAAGTGGCATCCACTCCACAACTTGCATGACTTGATCAAACTCACCAGTGTCCAACACACAACTCACTTTAGTGACTTGCTACCATATGATTTCTACAACTTGGCTGGACTGTTGCCTGGGAGTGGCTCCAGGGAACGAAAGAAGGGAAAGCTGAGAGCTAGTGTGATGAGAGCTAGTGTGATGTAATGCTTAGAGTTTCAAACTAGGGTCTGGGATATACAGGCTCAGAACTGTACTCTGCCACTGAAGTTCACTTGGTAACCTTGGCCCAGTCACTCTCTCTCAGCCTAATCTACCTCACATGGTTATTGTGAGTATAAAATGGAAAGAGGAGAAGAAAGTAAGATTTTTGAATCTTCATTGAGGGGAAGATGGGGAATGAATTAAATAACACGATTTAACAGCCCACGACCGTTGGGCTGGGAAAGCGCATTTGCCGCCCAGCCGGAAGAGGCAGGGAGCGGTTTTGGCGCCAAAAGCGCCACACACGGGACCCAGGAGGGGGCGGGGTAGTGAGAGGCTTAAAGCCCGGCTAAATGCATAATAAAGCTGAAGAAGGAGGACAGATAAATAGGTTGGTCGGTGAGTGGGAAAGAAAGTAGGAAACAGATAAATAGGAGAGAATATGGAGCTCCCAGGAGGAGGAAAAGAGGAGATAGTGTGGGGAATGGGATGCAGGGGAAAATGCAGTACCCCTACAAGTCCTTCTGTGTTCTCTGTTTGTTCTGTCTCTAATGCTGAACATGTCCTTCAATGTAGATCATTAAACCTGCAGATTTGGGCAATGTACAGAGAAGAGAAAGCATTCTACAAACTTGGGAGGAAAACCAGATTCATAGTAAAAAAAATTAAATAGTAAAAGAATAAAGGGGGGAGGGTAAAAAATAATTTTAAAATTCTGAAGTCTCACAGGATTTCCTCATGAGATCTTTGGCATATATCAATTATCTGGTTCTTGTGGTTGATAATAATTGTGAATGTGCCTCTTTGTGAGCCATGAGCATGAAGTACAACAATATAATACACTATATACGGACTATTTCTGTGTAGTGTTCTAGAAGTGTCACCAAAGGGACAGAGGTAGCCAAAACTGAAATTCCTTCAGTAAATTCCTGATTTTACTGTTGAACACTCCCATTGTATGTAGGTTTGATCTTACTCTAGCTAGGGTCTTTTTTATATACTGTCAACATTACAGTTTTAAATTCATAGAAAAGGAGTGAATGTTCATTTCTCACGAGAGTCAGTCTACTTGGGGTTTTCTAAGTTACACATGGTGTTTTTTTGAATCCCAGCAAAGTGAGGGGAAAACATCCTAGTCTATCTGTTACGGTCAGCCTTCCAGATCACATTTCAGGCAACCATTACATGGTCTTATTTATTACCCTTTCCAACCTGTTGCTTCTTAACAGAGGAATATGAGGGTTCCCTTTAGCAACATGACTAGTAACCATTAATGGATATATCTTCCATGAAGCTGTCTAAAGTTGCGGTCACATGCGCCAGTTAAAGCGAAGGGGATGTGAGGCTATTCCCTCTAGAGGAATTAGACCCATGGTTGTGAGATTACACAGTTCTTTGTTGCTGCAGGCTCAGCCCGTCACTGTGTGATCAGACGCAACTGCGGGTGAGTCAGGGTTTTTTTGCTGTTTGTTTCCCATGCGCATAAATGAGGAATTGCACCGCCACACCGAGGACCCCCTATGGGTATGCGATGATGCACATACTTCGAAGAGGAGGGGAAGGCACCAAGCCGGGATGGCTTGATCAGAGCATCCCAATGGCTCGGACGTGTGCTTGTATGATCAGACAGGGGATAGTCTATCCATGGCCCATTGCAACCTGTTTACTACCAGATTTTCTCTGGTGTCTTTTTACTCCACTTCTGTGGTGGAGTAGCACTGGTTGCTGATGGCTGTGGGACACTTCCCAGATGTTGCTGTCTGATCATGTCCTTTTGATCCGTCGGGCATTCAAGCCTATGTCAAATCTTCTGGTGCATGTGATTGCAGCCTAACTCCCTTTGAAAGCCATCCTGCTTGTGGCCAACCCTATATCCACTAGCAGTGAATTCCACAACTTAACTATTCATTGAGTAAAGAAGTAGGATGTTACCATGGGAGACTGAATCAGTCACAAAATTTTGAAAGATCCCAAGCCAAGTATCCTTCTGTGGTGGAGGTAGTTCCTCTTGAATGGTGTTCCCTACAGACAGAAACATGATGTCTATTCTGAAGAACTTCCTACTCCAAAGAAGTTGATGAAAGCCAGGACTGGGTCTTTGATCTGAGGATGAGATACTTTGGGAAAGAAGCAAGTAGGCTCTAGGAAACAATTGGGATTATTGAGTAAACCTTTTGTCTACTGCTCCTTGTCTACGGTTATTATGGGAATAACACCTGTGTCTATTCTGAGCTTCTCCATACTTCCGTATTTCACATTGTTTCTAGGAAAGGGAGCATATGCATAAATAAAAAATTGCAATGCATTCCCATAGCTGACAAAATTATCACTTATAGTCATGCTGAATGTTCCTAATTAGTAGCCAAATTGTGGTGAAACACAGAAAGCATCTGCAGTTCATGTTTTCTAAAAGTTAAAAATAGTTAAGAATGAATTGTTGGTTTCAACTGTGAACAGAAATCAAAACTTGCACATAATGGGCAAGGTTTATTTAATTTCCTTTACTCTTCTATCTTTGAATGACAATTTCACAGAAACATTTTTATGTTGCACAAATACTTACTGGCAAAAAGCAATTTTTTAAAAAATATCTTGGAAAAACTGCAACCACCATTCACCAATGTCACTTCACTTTCTTTACAGAGTTAATTGTGGCTGTGCCAAAAAGTTTCTTTCCTGTAGATCTCTGGAGAGGCATTTCTACTGCTGTATTTCAGATTATGTCAGCATTTTTCATTCCAACACCTTGATCCTAAACACATTATGTGAAAATAACTCCTGCTCTGCTGAAATAAGGGAATCATAATTCATCCATACATGTGCTTTTAGGTGGAAACTCTGGAAGAAGAATCAGCCTGGAATGGCTGTTTCTCTTTTGGATTCAAGTTCAAAGTTTATTTTGATGCAAGGTCAATAATAAGGACAAGGATAAGGATAAAAAAATAAAATTAAAAATACATAGAATAAAATATAAGATTGAGCACTGATTGTGAGGGGATGGAGACAGGGAGGTTATTATTAAGACTCAGTCAACCGCTTGTGTATCTAATGTGTCGAAAGGCAAAATTTAGCTACTTTGGTCCCTGCCACACGACAGGGAAAACACTGGCCAAAGTGCGGCTTTTAAAAGCTGCACCAAAAAAGAGACGCCGTGGCAGGATCCCACGATCCCCTGAGCCGCGGCGCCGTTGCTCCCCGGCACGATCAGATGCTGGGGAGGGAGAGACGATTGGGCGGGGGAGTATGCCGAACTGTGCATGCTCGAGCATGTGCAGTACGGCCGGGGGCCAGGGATGCGCCGGCGGAAAGACGCGCCGGCGATCCCACGGCCGACAGTGATGCGGCCTTTTTTGCTGTGGGGTTTGGCCGGGAGGGGCGGATTGGGAACGGGCACAGCACAATTCCCAGATGTTGCTGTGGGATCGCGCCCGTTTGCTGCAGCCCCGATCCATCCCTCTCCCGGCCCAAAACCTCTCGTGTGAACAGGGCCTTAATTTGTTATCTAAGGCTGTGTTCAGATGGGCAGTTCAGTCCACTGTTGCCCCACCTCTAACTGAGCCAGGTTATTTTGTCCTGATCAGACCTTTTAGCATTTTTCAAAGTGCTTTTAAATGATCAGACAGCAGCTGGCAGGGAGTCAGCTCATCGGCCATTTTTTTAAAAAGTTTGTCCTTTGAGCATTCCCACAAACACTGATCAGCCTGCTGGGATATGTAGTTCATGGGGCTGTCGGCCATTTTTTTTTTACAAGGTTTGCCCTCTGAGCAAGTGCACAAGCTCTTGCTGAGACTGCTGGGATACGGAGTCCACTGCTGTCCTCCCTCTAATCTTTTCAATTCACTCCTTCCCCAAAGGACAGAAAAAAGCTGTCTTTTTTTTAGAGAGTTTTAAAAAGAAACCAAAGTTTTCAGCAGCCCCTGTGGGGGGGGAGGTGCATATATGCAGTTATGCACTCCTTGCTAACTAGTAAAAACAAATGGTGGCTGGAAAACAAGAGACTAGTCAGACCTGCGTGTGCAACAGAGCGATCAGACAACAGGAAATCCATTTTGAAACTAGCTCAGACCAACAGGACAGGACTTTCTCAGGCATCCAAGAAACATGCAGCAAAGGGTGGGGGGGGGACAGGACTCAGACAATGAGGGCATGACAGACAGATGTTGCTGTCTGATCATGCACATTAAATCCATAAGGGAACAGCACTGGCAATGGATGAAACTGCCCATCTGAATGCAGTCTAAGATAATCTGCTGGTTGGAAGCATTTGGTATGCTGCAGAATAATTGGATATTTGTGTATCTGTGCCCTATCTGATTGTAGGGTGTGATCCCAGAGCCACTGTTTGTTCCTTTTGTTTTTTGGTACCCAAGATGCAGTAGGAGTTGAGGAGAGAGGCCGTGCTCCTGGAGTTTCCCCTCAGTTTTACCAGGTTGAATGGTGACTATTGGCAAAGATCAGAGGTACTAGGCCCACCGGATTGAAGGGGAGTTTTAGTCAACAGTTAGATGTCTCCAGTAAGCACCTTTCTTTAGAAAATACAGAAATGGGAACCATATAAGAGCTGGGAGGCAACCTTTCCTAGGAAGACCTTGATTGCTGCAGGGATAAAGGAGGTTCCTTTTGTAAAGTAGAATCTTAGAATGGTGGAGCTCTCCATTGTTCAGATGACTGGAAGACTATTCCAAGGTATTTAAAGATTTTTGTTTGTTCGATTTTATGACCCTCTATTCACCATCTATGGATCTGATGTTTTTTGGTAAAAATGAGGACTTTTGTTTTTTGGTAGTGTATCACCAGCTGCTCCTCTTTGCAATCTGGATTAATTTCTTGAGATATTTTAATTTGAATAAAATATCTTTGGTTTGTTTGGTTTCATAACACTTACTGTCTGAAGTCCACATCCTACAAAGTACTATCCAGGTATTTATGCCTGAAAAGGGTTACACCCAAAAACACCCAACTCCCAACGATAGGCTATTTACACTCTATTGTTTCCCAATTGGTTTACTCTAGGATCCTTGTCTCCCTACTGGTCCATTTTAGGATCCTAGCAATCTATTATTATGCATCCCAAGCTCAGTCCTTTTGCAAGGGCAGTTCAGGCTCGATACATAACAGTAACCAAACATGTGTTCAAGATTCACAGTTAGATTGCAGAATAATGCAAATACCTGACAATCAGAGACTCCAGATTTCTAAATTGCCTGTGTTTCAACCTTCCCCAACACAAAAAATTGTGAGGATTGGATTAGAAACCCACTCTCATTTCAGAGAGAAAAAGGGGTTAAATTTCTAGCTTGGCTGTGTCTCAGCTGTCCACAACAGCATTTTTTTCCCAGAAGGAATACCAGAAGTGGGCTTCTGACTCCAATCAGCTATGAGTTAGCTTCTGATTCCCTCCTGCGGAGAAAAATATGCCTTGTCGTGTACCAGAATTAGATTGATAGGCAGCAATATTTCCAGGGCTCAGAAACCGGAATCTGACTCTAAGCAGATCCTTGCAATCAGCTGGGATCAGACTTTTGTCTCCCCCCCCCCCCATACACTTTGCTGGGTTGGCAACTCTGTGACTCAGAGAAGTTTCCCCAGTAGGAGTTCAGATGCTGACTCCTAGCAGATGAGGATTGACTTGGAGTGAGTTTCAGAACCCCTGCTGCAACTAGCTTGTTGGTGCTGAGCAGCACAAAACTAGTTGCAAACATTTTGGCTGCGGTCATACACACTAAATAATCTACTTTCAATCCACTTTCAATGCACTTTCCAACTGGATTTTGCCAGTTCACACAGTAAAA
Source organism: Gekko japonicus (assembly GCF_001447785.1). NCBI lineage: Eukaryota > Metazoa > Chordata > Lepidosauria > Squamata > Gekkonidae > Gekko > Gekko japonicus. The sequence continues at coordinate 21,026 of NW_015162548.1, read as the reverse complement.
ATCCAGTTTGAAAGTGGATTGAAAGTACGGTATGTGAATGCAGCCTTAAACAGCCTGTTGATTAATCAACTCCTGATCAGAAGTGGTGAACAGCCTGTAAGTCAAACTGGCTGGTGAGCATACCCAGGAAAAGGTTGCTTTAGGATATACTGCCTCCAGCAGCCATCCCAAGCATAAGTACCCAGGCATCAATCTACACAGCAATAAAGTACCTACATCCAACTTGCTGCCTGTAGTTTGTTCTTCCTTGAATAAAAATTGATGCAACAACATTCCATTCTATTCCAAGCATGTTATTTCCACCACTGACCCAAAAGTGTCATCCTTGGATCTGTGTAGAACATTGTAGGTCTGCCATTCCCTGGAAATT